>NC_056734.1:657897203-657912203 GCF_019279795.1 Protopterus annectens | reverse complement strand
CTCCATCCCACCTGTATGATGTCAGGCTAGTATCAGTAACATATACAGTACCGTCTGGCTCCCATAGGGAATGTACAATGTGGAAGCTATCAACATCCCTAGATACATATACACAGACACATATATGCACATACAGATATACATATTTCTATATATGTATATATAGACATATATGTAACTACGCATACACATGCAGAGATATGTATAGTAAGATACATATGTAGAAGGTGCACACAATATGGAACATCCACTATGCCTACATTTAACACCTTAACAACTGGACACTGAATGAGCCACCCATACATATGATAATAGTTGCCTGCAACAAATACCCACAGAGGTCAAAGGATATAACACCACACACAGGTTTGCATAAATGGGAATGCTTTTTTTGTGTACTATTACAGTTGTATATGCCATATCACATAGCTGTTTAGACACTTACATCCATAAAGAGTAATGCAACTGTGAAACAGTTATACTAATCCAGTAGCTTGGAAAGGTTTACAAATGTTGCTGTCCAGGCCAAGGCCTTCAAGTAGTACAATAGTAAAGACATACTGGGCCACAGGATACCAAACAATCAACAGTGTAATGCAGATGTACAGTTCAGCAGCCTCTTTCTACACTCTGTACACAATCCCTGGGGGGTAAAGACCTCTGCTGACACAATGGGATGTAATTGTTGCATAACAAGGCATAACTGTCACCATCACAAGCACACTGACAAACAGAACAGTCTGTATGGCAAGAGGCAGTAGTCCTGCATTTACCCAAGGTGGATTGTATAGTAATGTACATCCACATAACTTAAGGCAGCATAGATATGGTGTGTGGGGGAGGTCACATCTGCTTTATCATGTGCGCCATTGGCTACTGACAGACATCCTAAGGACATCATAGGACAGTACCACTGCTAGCAGGTAATGGTCCTGTGGACTGCAGCAGAGATATTGGCCAATACATGTGGACAGTCTGACACACTCTGGACAGTCCAGAGTATACACAGAATCCCTTAGTGCAAGACATGTGGACCAAGCCTGACAATGTGGACGTTAACAGCCATGTAGATGGGTATAACATGTAACTACTGGTATACATTTGCCCCATAGGTTATGCATTCACACACGCCTGTCTGTCCTGGTACAGAGGTGCCATGGCCACATACTAGCCACTAGATATTGACATACATCTGTACAGCATCCCACTGCTCTCTCTGACATACATGATTGTTATAGTGGCCTGGTAGCAGTACCTCTGGCAAGTATCTGGACATGACATCTCACTGGGTAAGTACACTAAGCTGCTAGGCATGTAACTATTCACTGTGCAGGCTACAGGCCGACTGTGTCAACACTGGCCTACATTTCCTATGGGGGAATGCACATGTACCAGCATGTATAGCAGGCTCTACAGACATGTCACAGCACATAGTATGATACACCTGTGTGAAAGTGCATAACCGCAACCAAAGTGAACACAGCCACAGCCACATATGGTAAGCTAGTGTAATATTACAGTATATGGACTATCTGTTCAACACCATCCTCATATGTGCCACTCACACACTAATCCTACATATACTGGGCCACTACACAGTGTGGTCCAAAGCCTGTCTGTGGTATGGGACATGTGCGTGTGTATGGCCCTACAGACATGTAAGTCAATAGGGTAACATACAGTGGAGCAGCATATAACATCAGACAGAACAGGACCAAGAAAAATGACATCTACCACAGTCTGTACACAGGCCAAAGTACATATTAACAATACACAGAGTGTCGACAATCACCATGAGAACACAGACCTCAGTACAGTACACACAACCACAGAATGTCCAGGTTATGTCATAAAATGTAACCCCTACTACATATAACATGTGTAGCAGTCTGATATCTCACTGGCTTATTATCAGATATGATGGCACTAATTAAGGTGTACAGCATATATGCACCTCTAACTACATGACATATATACAAAGGTTGACAGAGTTTTGGCTGGAGGCACATACAAAGGGTCAATATTGACATGTTGCTGTGATACACTCATACATTTACTGTTGCAACAGGGATTGTTACAACATATGTCCTATGAGGGATATGAAGTCAGTAACTCTCATGGCTGTCACCATCTACAGACTGCAATCCTCACATTACCTTCTGCAGTTCACAGATAGGTGCTCTGTAGGTAACACATGAAACAAAAGGCACCACACACTGCCCAGTCTGCAGATGACCCTACAGATGGGGTTTTCCTCATAAACATAGCACTGACATGGCAGCTATTAAAACATGTAGGACAGCCATATCCACACATGCCCTGTTAAACCAACATTACTCCAAATGCAGTATAGCAGCACTTACAGTCTGTATGCAGGTACATCCTCCTCCTGTGTGTTGCCCTGTTTCTACAGTGTATGTTGCTAGAGGTAGATCCCCAGTCCATCTCAGATGCTTTTTGCCAAACAATGGATCGAGTTCCTGCTCACAGTGAATGTAAAGGCCCAACAACAACATGATGTTCCTAGATATTGGAGTGTGTTTCCATGCAATTGACTATGGGAATGTTACCACAGCTGTTCCACATGCAATCAGCTAGACGAGGGCTGCAATTCATGCAGAGACCATCAGCTGATCATGAGCAACACTTAAAATCACATGCTGCTGCCTAAGCAAAGCAAGTGTAAGTCTCCACATCCACCAGAGAGGGAGTGAGAAAGGCAGACAGAGGCAAAGAAAAGTCAGGGGGAGTGGGAGAGTAAAACATAAGCATGTCTGTGTTATACACCTACCAGTACATGGTATCATACCCCTGATGACTATATAGTGCTATCACATGTCTATGCAGTTATTGGATGCACCACATAGGTTACGGGTTGAGGAGCCCTCAAAACGTATATGTGACGGTGAGTGACATCTGCAACAGGGATATGGTAGTTATATGGTAGGTGTAGTACTCGTGCCTGTCCACATGAGCAGGTGCCAATGTCAACACAGCCACACTCTCACAGAGATGTACACACATTAACACACTTGGAAGGGCCAGGAATACAAATCATCACTAGTGAGATTGCCACAATACATTACTGCGCAGGTATCACATGCACCACAGGGGTCATATGGAGGTTATATGGGTAAAGGATATGTGGAGGTGTCTGACATCAGGCAGCATGCTTCAGTATGCCAATGGGGGTTGTAGTGAGTGTGAATGCGGTCATGCACATCATACAACACTGACATACACAGGGTGCCAGTACTGACATGCATGGGTGCATTGCTTCATGGGTGTATAGTGTTCGACTGTGCCAGATGGCTATACAAGGCTAGGTGATGGGTATACCTTGGCATCAGACCACATGACAATTTGCTGCATTGTGGCTGAAGGGCGTAGTGTCTGGATTTGATAACACAGGTGGGTATTGTATTCACCATCCAGTCACCTGGGTGACTATTGCATGTGGCCAATGCTGTGCATTGCTTGCCATGTATGTGTTCCTTAGTCCATGACATGGACAGTATCTGGGATGTGCACACCTCCCACATGCATGTAGAGTGACATGTGGAACTGTACCTGGGGTGTCTGGCCCATGTTGTGTACACAGATTATCAGATGTGCTAGCCCTGGCCTCATGTGGTGGGAACTGCTAATGGACGGCAGGTTGACCCAGCACCTACATTGATAGCATGATATTGGTATTCCTTGGTGTCAGTAGCATCTGTCCATACAGGGCATGTTTTCAGACATGGTATGTCCTTTGTGGGTCACATTTGAAGGCACCACAAGTGTTGCAGGTGTCTAGTGGGGAACACGGGGAAGGTACACTGTTGGCATGTACATGCCTATTGGACTGATGGTTGGGGTACCATGCCCACTGTAGCCCACTGCAATCTAACCACATGTGCTGTTGCCTAGGCAAGTGTGTGCATGTATGAGACACTGGTTGAGAGTGTTATCTGGGTAATGCTAGGATTGCTCAATTAGTTCACCTGGCCTTGATGTCACATGTAGGGGTATGGATATGCACCCCAGCTTCTTGGCTATTTCACATCTGTTATCCCTGTATGTTGGACAATGTGATATATACTAGGGTCACCATGTAAGAAATTTTCAAAATCCGTTCCTCATTGGGTTCAGTTGTTACACACTCACCCCCACCTCCACACAGGACATGAATTACACACACACACACACACACACACACACACACACACACACACACACACACACACACACACACACACACACACACACACACAAACACACACCCACATACACATGCACACACACACACACACACACACACACACACACACACGCACACACGCACACACACACACACACACACACACACACACACACACACACACACACACACACACACACACACACACACACACCTGTCGTGTCTGGGATTAAAACTCCTACCTAATTATTTTTTTACACTACAGCACCACGCAGTTATAGAACGCACCACGGAGATTACTGGAGTACTCTTTCCCCAAAGGTGTATTTCACAGTGAATGATATCAGCAGGATTGCCACAGTAGGGCATTTGAAGTGTAGTGAGTGTAACTAGCCTAAAATGCATTGATCCCTACACAGACATAGAAACACACACAAAACATCCACAACTGCCATGTGTGGGGGGATATAACCTCTACCGGAGTTCTATATCACACTACAGCACTACACAGTTATAGGACGCACCACGCGGATAACTGGAGTGCTCCTTTCCCAAAGGTGTATTTCACAGTGAATGACATCAGCAGCCTTGCCAACATAGGACATTTGAATTGTAGTGTGTGTGACTAGCCTAAAAAGCATTGCTCTCTACACAGACAGAGACAGACACATACACACACAGTTGCCAAGTCTGGGATTAGAACTCCTACCTATTTTATCACACTACAGCAGTATGCAGTTATAGGATGTGCCACAGAGATTACTGGGCAACAACTTTCCCAGAGGTATATTTCAAGGTGGATAACATCAGCAACCTTCCTAAGGTAGGGCATTTGAATTGTAGGGAGTGTGACTAGCCTAAAAATCATTGCTCTCTACACAGACAGGACACACACACACACACACACACACACACACACACACACACACGCACACACGCACACATGCACAAACGCACACACACAGACACACACACCCACACACAAGTTGCCATGTCTGAGATTGGAACTCCTACCAAACTAGTTTATCACACTACAGCAGTACACAGTTATAGGACTCGCCACAGAGCTTACTGGGCTACAAATTTCCCAGAGGTGTATTTCAAGGTGGATGACATCAGCAGCCTTGCCAAAGTAGGGCATTTAAATTGTAGGGAGTGTGACTAGCCTAAAAAGCATTGTTCTCTATGCAGACAGAGACAGACACACACACACACACACACACACACACACACACACACACACACACACACACACACACACACACACACACACACACACACACACACACACACACACACACACACACACACACACACACACACACACACACACACACACACACACACACATACTTGCCAAGTCTGGGTTTAGAACTCCTACCTAGCTATTTTATCACACTACAGCAGTACACAGTTATAGGACACACCACAGAGATTACTGGGCTACAACTTTCCCAGAGGTGTATTTCAAGGTGGATGACATCAGCAGCCTTGTCAAAGTAGAGCATTTCAATTGCAGGGAGTGTGATTAGCCTAAAAAGCATTGCTCACTACACAGACAGAGACAGACACACACACACACACACACACACACACACACACACACACACACACACACACACACACACACACACACACACACACACACATATACAGTTGCCAAGTCTGGGATTAGAGCTCCTACCTAGCTATTTTATCACACTATAGCAGTACGCAGTTATAGGACACACCATGAAGATTACTGGGCTACAACTTTCCCAGAGGTGTATTTCAAGTTGGATGACATCAGCAGCCTTGTCAAAGTAGGGTATTTGAATTGTAGGGAGTGTGGCTACCCTAAAAAGCATTGCTCTCTCTACACACACACACACACACACACACACACACACACACACACACACACACACACACACACACACACACACACACACACACACACACAGTTGCCAAGTCTGGAATTAGAACACCTACCTAACTATTTTATCACACTACAGCAGTGCGCAGTTATAGGATGCACCATGGAGATTACTGGGCTACAAATTTCCCAAAGGTGTATTTCAAGGTGGATGACATCATTATCCTTACCAAAGTAGGGCATTTGAATTGAAGGGAGTGAGACTAGTTTAAAAAGCATTGCTCTCTATGCAGACAGGACACACACACACACACACACACACACACACACACACACACACACACACACACATACGCACACACACAGTTGTCATGTCTGGGACTGGAACTCCTACCTAACTAGTTTATCACACTACAGCAGTACACATTTATAGGATGCACCACAGAGATTACTGGACTCCAACTTTCCCAAAGGTGTATTTCGCAGTGGATGACCTAAGCAGGCTTGTCATAGTAGGGATATGAGGAGGGCAGTGTGTGTGCATGGGCTATAACCCATTCATCTAGAGGTTGACACACCACATGTGGGCACACGCAGGGTCATATTCCACAGGTGCATGTATACAGCTGCTAGATGATCACTTCCTTGTACAGTCATGTTGCACAGCTTGCACTTGCACCACATAGTCTGTAATGCTGACAGATACCGGTAGCTAGTATCTACAGTGAGTGACATCTGAACCTCATGTGGTTGTAGCCATTTGGCTGTGTGCTGGGTGGGACAGGCCTGGATGGCTCCTTGTCACAGTCACTCTCTTCCACACATCTATGTACGTCTACTTTTGGCTTATTATAGTGTGTTGTCCTTGGATATATGTATGTATTCCTATCCACTGTGTGTGCAAAGCATGAGTGGTGCATACTGAGGAGTGTCTGCACTAACATCTGCAACTACTATATATGCCTAGTCCACTGTTGTTTGCAGACATGGGCTTCATGTTTTTAAGTGTGTGAGCATGCCCAGTCTGACCTTTCAGTATGTTGTTGTCTGACATTGCCTTCATTTCTCTAAGTGTGTGAGCATGCCCCGTATGCCCTTCTGTATTGCATGTGTGGATTGATTCCAGGTAGTTTGCACTTTGTACACCTACAGGTAGCAAACTGTTTCTGCAGGGTATCCATTGATCATTTGGCAATATGGGGACAACGTGTGCAGGAGATCGTGTGTACTGTAGGTGACTGTGTCTGTGCTGCTTCAGCTACATGGTATTGCTGTTAGCAGAGATATTCAGACATGTGTACTTTTATACACTGTGATGTTTTCTGTCCTCATGTACTGTCAGGTGGACATTCCTGCTCACAGTGATGTCTTGGGGGACATGGATGACTGCAGCTGTGTGTGGTATTGTGGGCAGACACCTACATATTCATGGTAGGTTATGCCATCTTGGAGGAGGAGCTGCAGATGCTTGCTGTTGAGTCTGTGTATCTAGTTCAGCATCTTGATACAGTGCTGGCAACGGATCCCATATGTGTACATCCATCAACATGACAGTATGGCCTTATATTGCTATGGCAGTGCCTCACAGCTGTACAGATTTGCATAGGTTACCCCGAGACAGGGACAATGAGTCAGGACATTACTCCTATTGTGGTGTACAGGCAGTTATGTAGCCACCCATTTATTTGTTTACAGCCAGGGATAGTGTGTGCACACAACTTTGTGTCGGACCTTGCACATTCCATGCTGCCTATGCTCCCACCCCCCTTGTTATTCTCTCCTCTTCCTTACATTATGCATACATTCTCTGACACTTTCCCTATGGTTATCACCCCATCATGGCTGTGTGTTGGTGTTGGTCCACAGTTCATGCAGTGGGACATGGTGGACATGTTACTGTGGTTTGTCCACATGGCCTTGCATATGGCATATGTGGAATGTGTTGTGTTGTTAAAAGGATGTCCATGACATAACATGCATTGGCAGTACATGTGAGACACAGGCCCTTGGCAGAGGCCTGTGGGCCATTAGCTGTTGATGCGGGCCAGATGTGTCCCACATTCTAAGACCACCATACAGTATATTCCTCTGGGGTGAAAGTGTAGGTGAGCTAGGTGTTCATGCCAATACCGTCTATCAGTCTTGATCAGGTGGCATGGATGCTGGCAGGGTGCTACCTACAGCTGGCGACACACCTGTATGGGACACCTGCACTGCATGCTGCATTATTTCGCTATTGCCATATACAAGTGGTGTCATATTGTACCCCTTCCCCACAGCAGGGGTACAACCAGATAGATACCTGTGGGTGGTGTTTTTGTGAGCTGGGTGCATGTGTGCTATGGACACTATTTGCATTTGACATACAGATATGCATTGGGCATTCCAGTTATGCTTGCATGTGGAGGTACATCAGCTGTTTCCCAATACATAAGTCCTACCTACTTTGTGATTTGTGAGTGTTTGGGTAGATAACATTGGTATCCCCTACTACAGGACCAGATAATGTGATGCATACCTGCATGTACTATTCCAAGGGTGTGTCCATTTTACAGTGACACAATATATACTGTATGTCTGGGGTACTTTCCCCTGTGTACTGCTTTTATATCTAGCCCAACAGCCATGCCATGTCAGTCTTTCAGATGGTGACACATATTACCACCATACATTTGCAATGGCTTACTGTTAGCTTGTGTTATACTGGTAAGTACTGTATTTGGCACTGCAGTTATGAAGACTTGTCCCTGTCATCAGTGGTAGTGGGCAATGGCCACCAGGTCTTACCTCAACATGCATACATACTGACCACTCTCACACAATATGAAACACACACCAACCTAACACACACATACCTGCATATTGTGCAGATACTACAATCTATCCTGCTACCTTGGACACATCTGTACATCTGTGCTCTACTGGTATTATACCTATACATACATGTTACTACATTTCTACATAGGGTTGTGGGGGGGCACACCTGACTGTTACGATGTGTGTCCATTGGATTAGGGGGGCACACCAGACCATTACTACATAAATAAGTAGAGTTGGAGGGAGCACACCTGACTGCTTCTACATTCTTACACAGGATTGGGGAGGACACACCTGACTGTTTCTACATTTCTACACAGGATTGGAGGGCACACCTGACTATTTCTACATTTCCTCACAGGATTTGGGGGATACACCTGACTGTTACTACATTTCTACATAGGATGAGTGGGACACCTGACAATTGTACACATTTGCTATGACTGTACTGGTATGTCAGGTACTCCATTTTATTCTGTATTCTAATCTATCGTGCTGACTAGAGGCATATCAGTGTACTATAGGTCTTAGCTTTGATTGACCTACATATTAGTTTCTGACTTTCTACCCTTTAGAACTAACATCCCACTGCCTGACCTGCTGTAATCTGTCTGTGTAGGCCTGGCAGGGAGGTTGCCCATAGGCATCATTCAGAGGCCATGGCACAGCCTTTGCTTGTGTTTGTCTACATCTGCCCTGCTAGCTTTGACTGTTGTTGGGTATGTGAACCTCCGTGACTGGAATGTGTGAGTCACTTACCTTGTGGGTGTCCCAGTATTGAGGGTGGTGCTGCAGGGTTGCCTATGTCGGATGCACATAGTACACTCCCTACACATGGTTGAACACAGGTAATGTCATGTTTGGCATCCCTTTTACTGTATGTGTGAGTCTGAGAGAACAGCTATTCCCTAGGTCCCTCCTGTGTCATTGTATGTGCTATGTATTGCCTCTTTGCCAAGGCCAGGAAATATTGGGCATGCCTTCTTCTGCCTACTGGGGTAGGCTCAGGTTGTTCCTTCTCCGAGTCACTCTGTGCTTGTGCAGGTCTTGACAATGGTGGGGGCTGCGTGGCTCTGCCCCATGCTGTTTCTGCTGCAACTGTTTCCGCAGGATCACATTGTGTAGTATTGCACATATGATGACAATTTGGGTACATGTAGCTGGTGAGTACTGCAAGGCTCCACCAGATGTGTCCAGGCACTGGAACCATGACTTGAACATCCCAAACGCATATTCTGTTATAATGCTGGTCTGTGTGTGGGCCTCATTATGGAGTTCTTGTTTGGGTGTGTGTGCATTTCTGATGGATGTCATCATCCACAGCTCCAGTGCGTATCCAGCATCCCCCACTAGGTGACTGTCAGGGATGTCCCCATTGACAAATCTCTGGTACAGTTGCATCAGATGCCAGATGTGGGAATATTGATAGCTTCCTGGGCAGCCAGCACACACATTCATTATTATCCCCTGGGCATCACACACGACCTGGCAGTTGATGGAGGGGAAGTTCTTGTGGTTGATGTAGACCCTACTCCACTCATCAGGTGATGCTTTGATGCATATATGTGTGCAATCTATAGTACCCACTATCTCAGAGTATTCTGCTATTTGGTGGAACAGTTGCATATTGCTGGCCAACACCTCATGGGTGATGGGAAAATATACGTGCTCACCTGCATGTGCTGACATGGCATCCAGAAACTGGTGGAGTACCCTGGATGCTGATGCCTGTGAGAGCCCCATCATATCCCCAGCTGGCCTGTGGAAGGTACCTGTAGCTAGTATTCTTAGGACTACACACAACTTGGTATCCACTGGGATTGGTTCCCCTCTGTTAGTTCTGTGTGCCAGGTGTCGCTGGCACAGCTCGACAGTTTGCTGTAGGAGGTCCCTGTACATCCTATAGTGCTCCACTATCTCCAGCTCATGTAGCCCCTGGTAAGTTACCCAGGGTCTGTAAACTCTTCTCCATATCCTCACTGTGGGTTGGTCGACAGCTTTCACATCCTCATCACTCTCAGCCTGTTCCACAAGTTGTTGAATAATAGCTATTGAGGCCCCTATCATTTTGTTGTTTTGTCTGTTAAAACTTCCCCACTTGTATACACTGGTAGTGTAGATTATGGGAAAAACCAGAGTAGAAGGTGTTTGCATAGTTTATAGTAGTGTTCTGGGCTGGGCTGGTCTACTGCCTGTGTAATTGGCTGGGTCTCATACATTTCACCTGCCAGTTATGCTAGTTCTCCTTGATTAACTTCCTACTACTGTTTTCCCTTCCCATTGCCTTTCTGTTTAAGCCCAGGGGCGTGCCGCACAAACAGAGTACTCAAATGTGCACAGAGCTGCTATTTCCTGGTTTACCTTTTTTTTTTTAAACCTGGTGCTCAGTGTGCACACCAGCTTAGGCAATGTAACGAGTGCTAGGCAGCCTCAGACACACCCCCTTTCTTAGCTCTGCTAAGGTAAGGGCAAACCCAAGCCACAGGGCTCCAATCCACTTACAGTATGCCTGACACACCCCCATTATGAATAACATACGAAACAGGAACACAAACACTGAAATGTTTGATAATGATAAGGTTCTTTTAATTCTGGTACCTCGGCCTTCGCCTTCTCCTGGAATACATTTTACAACATCAAACAGCACCCCTGGTACATTTTTGTGAACAACATAAGGGGGTCCCTGAGGGATTCGTATTTTGTGTGTTGGGCAGGCTCAATGTATTTGGAAATGAAGCAGTTTTCCGTGAAAAATTATCACAAATGGAATCCAGGTTTATTCTCAATTATAAAACTTTGTTTCCAAATGGAATGAACATGGAAATCTAGAATGAATATTTCCACATATTTCTTAGAAAAAAATCTATTTTTTTAGAAAGAATTTAATGTTTGATGTATGAATTCTAAATTTTGCAAGAATGTACAATAATAGATGTTATAATAACATTTAGTAATGTGGTTATTATAGCAATAACCCATGCCTGGGTGTGGGTAATGCTAAATTTACCCACGGTTGGCGTGGTTTGGTCCCGAGGCGGCCCGAGGACCAAACAAAGCCAACCGTGGGTATAGCATTACCACACCCAGGCGTGGGTTATTGCTATTATACCATCACATTATTTAAGAAAAGAAACTGTTACTTTTCTTAAATAATGGCATAGTATAATGCCTGTTTACTGCCCTTCCGCAGATGTCTGGCATCCGCGGCAGTTCTGATGTACTGCGCCTGTGCAGTACATCAGAGTTGTGGCAAAGCAACGGAGAAAGCAAGATCTCCATTGCTTTTTATGTCTCGCTATGTTAAATGAGTTTAACATAGCAGACAGTTTTAAAATAAGCAACGGACATCTCCGTTGCTTATTTTAAACTGTCTCGCTATGTTAAACTCATTTAACATAGCGAGACATCAAAAAAGCAACGGAGATCTTGCTTTCTCCATTGCTTTTAAACACTGTCTCGCTATGTTAAATGGGTTTAACATGGCGAGACAGCTTAAAATAAGCAACGGAGATCTCCGTTGCTTATTTTAAAGCTGTCTCGCTATGTTAAACCCTTTTAACATAGCGAGACAGTGTTTTAAAAAAACGAGTTATACTAATGGAAAAAAGTCCGGGCAACCGGACCTTTTTTCATTAGTATATCTCGATTTACAACGGGCACGCTGGCCAATCAGCGTGCACGTTTTGGGGGGGTCATGGTATAATTATTAATAATAGCTTAGGTGGATCAAAAATGTTCATATACAACTGATAGTACATTTAATGAAGTCAGAAATCATGAATGTGAATGAAGTCAGTATTTTTTAGAGTGAAACTACATGGTTGAGTTAATAATTAAATTAATAAATTGTTAAAGTAGGGTGCATTAATTATGTAATTAGATGCATTATAAAAGGGGTGGTGTTTGATGTTGTAAAATGTATTCCAGGAGAAGGCGAAGGCCGAGGTACCAGAATTAAAAGAACCTTATCATTATCAAACACCCCCATTATGATGTCAGCTAACTCCTAGGCTTGCACCAAGATATTACTGCTCTTACACTGTTGGGGCCTGGCTAGCATGCTGGGAACATCTGGGATTCACTATTATTCCCCTCATTTGCATAGGATTGCTTGCTAATGTATAGTTACATTTCTCACACTAAGCCTTCCCCCTTAGCAACCATTACTCACTGGCCATGTTATCTTCTACCTGCCATTGGCTATAATGGCAGAATAGTGATTTTAGTTAGAATGCTTATTTTAGGTTTATTTTTTTATTCCCCCCTGATCCCATTTGTGTGCCGCTGCCCTACGCTTAAACAGCTGAAATCAGCTAAAAAAAAATAAAAGTTTATTTTATTTTTTTTTCAAGAGTTTGCAGTGCCATTGGCCTTATGCTTGGCCATTGGCATGCTTCCTGAATGATATGCTCCTTTTATTTGGAGTTGTTACGGCTCCATTTTAGAATTTGCCAAAATGTGCTCTGTACTGACCGAGTACATTTATGCAGATTACAATAGTCCTGCATGACCAGTTTCCAGCTTCCTGGATTACAAATTCACCTCATTTGCATGGATTTCAGGGGCTGAGTCCATGCAGGACTAGTGCAGGAGCACTTTTGCATTCCCCTACAGGCTATTCCTGGATCACATGGCAGACATATTGTCAGCTAGAGCTCCTGCACTAATCCTGCATGCCATGCAAGGCTTGCAGAATCCGGGGGATAGTCTAGGTGTTAGTATGAATGTGATGCTTTGAGTTAAATCAATGAAGTTTCCAAGCAATAAATAATGTTTTTTATTTATTCCTTCATTCCCTAACTACTTACAATAGCCTTATCTGGACTGATATTAGAAAAAAAAGTTGGCTATTGGATAACTGATGAATAAATAATACAGTTGACTTTTTAATCCTTTCCATTTTCATAGTATAAGGTCAAAACTTGTCAAAATGAGATTAGTTACTATGTGTAGTACACATACATTTCTTTATTTTTCTTTTGTTATAATCACCACTGAGCCTCAAAGTGGAATGAAGGGGGGTTGATGTGTGTAACAGCAGGAAACTGAAAAGCATAACTTTAGTCATTAAATGAATCATAGCTGAGAAAGGAATTTCAGTGAATGACACAACCAACCGAAATACATTATTGTTGCCATTATAGCAACTAGTTTGGAGGTGTGTGAATGGCAGCAGCAAACTGAAATACAATAATGTTGTCTCTATAGTGATTGGTATGGATAAGTAAATTCCAGAACAAACTTAAGTACAAAACTAGTGTCATAATAGCAAATAGAATAGGAGGTGAGAATGACAGATGCACACTGAAACATACTCCAGTTGTCATTAAAGTGATCAAGGTGGTAGTTTGTGAAGTGTAATAATGACAGGCACATTACTGCAGCTATTATTTTTACTGTCTGCATGATCATAAGCAAGATCACTAAAAACAGTAAAACTATATTTATAAAAAGACATTCCTATTTTCAGGGAAAGATTTTCTCTTGTAGGTGTTTTTATTTTACTGATATGGCCCAATACTTTTCCTTTAATTGCTGTATTAGTCATGAATAAGTGAAACTAATTTCAAGGAAAATTTTTGTCATATATTTTTCAACTTATGTGTAGCATTGTATAGTGTTGCTTAAAATATGCTTGGTCTAGTCTAAGAGGTTTTACATCATGTGATAATAATATGGGAAGGAAAAGACAAACCCCATTTTGCAGCTTCAGAAAATAAGATTATGGTTATGCTGACTAGACTATTTCATTAACAGCATATATTCATAAATATAAAGTTTCTGCAGTATGTGTTTAACTTTATTTGAAATATTGTACATTAGATCTTTCCCAAATACTTTATAAAACCTAGGTTTGTTTACAAATGCTATTAATAAAATATGATGTTTGCGCATCTTACATGAATGCATTTGTATTGCATTAAATCTGTACCAAATAAAATCTACATGCAGAATGAGTTGCATGCATAATGCCTACAAACAACATAACTCCCTACCCCCATGTCCCATGACTAGAACCTTTAGTGAACAGCAGATCATTAGCAGAGGCATGCAAACTAACTATGTATTGATCTGCAAAACAGAGAGGTAAGCATATTTCCATACTTTTAATATTTATTTCCCATTCCAGAAAGAAGCACAGCAA
>NC_056734.1:657746602-657853219 GCF_019279795.1 Protopterus annectens | reverse complement strand
TAGTTGGTGTCAGGTTCAATTTCTCCGTGGGCTTTGAAGTGGGAAAAGCGAGTGTGGCCATAAGCTGTCCCCAGCAGATGGCCACACTCGCAAGAATGCTTGGGGGTGGAACACCTGTCATCTGGTTGTACCATTTGTGCAGGGTTCAATCCCCGAGCTTTGAGGGAGCGGAGGTCGAAGCTGGTGCTGGCGGGACTTCTCCCTCCAGATACCACTTCGGCTTCTGCCCCTTCTACTCAGCAAGCAGTTGCTGTGGGCTCTCCTCCACCGGCTGGGACTCAACCTCCCTCTAAGATGCCGGAGGAGAGAGAGTCTTCTAGGGAGAGAGAGAAGAAGGAGAGGCACAGGGAGAGGCACCACAAACGGAGAGCTGAAACCTCCAGTTCGGCTCCTCCATCTAAGCGGGCCTCCCCTGTGCCTTCTAGCTTTCCTCCTCCTCGGCTCCACTCCCCTCGGTTCTCTCCTCGGCCCGAGGAGGAGGAGGCTAGCCCTTCAGCGAGGTCCCCGAGGCGGCTCTCTAGGTCCACTTCGGTGGACTCCACCAGATCCACATTCTCCATGAGTGAAGCAGATATGGACCGGATGATGAGGAAATTCATCCAGGCCCAAATGCAAATGGGAGTGCTCCTAGCCCCCCCCATCCGGGAGGGGCCGACCTTTTTCGGCCCCTTTGGCTCCTTCTCCGACCCATACCATGGGTTCGGAGCTGTCGGCGCCGGGCAGAGTTGGATCCGGGGGTGGGTCGGATCCGATAGGTCGGCGCACCTCGGATCCGTCCCATCCCTTGAGTGCTTGGTACTGGACCCGACCTCTCGAGCCGAGGACCGAGCCTCGGGTCCGAGGGAGCTGGTGTGTCTTCGGCTCCGTCTAGGTCGGAGCACACGGTCTCGGATCCGACGGTCTCGGCCCGGCTCCGATCCGCGGCCGGATCCGAGTGGGGTTCGGCTCTCGGGGTTTAGAGAAGCTGGCTCCCCCTTGGCCTTCGGCGTAGTGGAAAGGGCACTGTTGAGGACTACCGGACCCCCGGTCCCTGCCACGGCTCCATCCCGCGCTCCCTTGCAGTTGGGCCAGGCCCCCACCAGCCGGTCCCAGGGACAGCCCGCCTCGATGTCCCAAGTAGTTCCCTTGGAACATCCAGCTGCGGAAGAGTACTCCTCGGACAGCCCCCCCGAAGAAGTACCTCGGAAGCGTAAGTGCAAAAGGAGGCACATGGACTCCCCTGAGTCCGTTACCGAAGACACAGACTTGGATGAAGGGGAGGGCTCCCCAAGGTCACCCCCTGAAGACGTCTCATTTGGAGACATTATGGAAATGTTGAGGATCAGGGGGGGGTGGTCTGCCCCCAAGGCCTCCTCAGACGAGTCTGTGTTCTTGGAGGCATTCGAGGTGGGCCCATCTACCTCTTGGGTGTCCCCTCCTGCCGACCCTCTGGTGGACCTTATATCCATCAGAGCGTGGAAGGATCCGGACACCGTTGAGCCTGTACCCAAGCATCCTGACCGTATCCTTTCCCCTCCAGCGGACCGCACTCACTGGAGCAAAGGCCCCCCAGTAGATGCCATGATGATGGCTGCAGCCACTAAGAGGGAATTGGCCCAGGAGAGTCCCTCTATGCATCCTCCGGGCAAGGAGTCCCGCTCGATGGATCGCATTGGGAAGCGAGTTTTCAGTTCAGCAACCTTCTCTTTGAGAGCGCTGAACTACATGGCACACGTCATCAGGATGCAGCGGGATCTGATTAAAGAATACGCTGCATCTCCCCCAGAGTCCATGTCGAGTGAGGATAAGCAGGTATACTCCACCCGAATGGCCACTCTTAGATCAGTCTCGAATACATCTATGCGGCTACTTTCTCACGCTACTGAGGGAGCCGCTAGAGCCAGCGGAGCAGGCCTAGTCATGAGGCGACAGGCCTGGCTCCGCCACTGTGATTTCGCAGAGCCCTTCAAGGCGACCTTCGCGAATGCCCCCTTCGATGGTTCTGCCTTGTTTGGCAAAAATGTTCGCGAAACATTAGTCCAGAGCGAGAAGGATGGGAAGACGCTGTCTGCCGTCGGAGTCCGCTTCTCAGCTCCCCAGAGGTCCTTCTCGAAGAACCAAAAGGGACAGAAGAAGATGTGATTCCGGAAATCGCAGCAGTCCCAACCTGCTCTGGATAACAAGTCCTTCCGTGGCAGAGGAGGACGGGGAGGTCGCCGTCCTAGAGGCAGGGGGGCTCCTAGCAACTTTGGGTCCAGAGAACCTTTCTCTGATAGACCCACGCAGCAGCCCTGAAGGGTTGCCCGGCTGTCCGTCTCTGGAGGCAGTCGGGGCATCTTTCGAGGCACCTAACTTCTTGGGAGTCCATCACAACAGACCGTTGGGTGCTTCGTGTGATATCCAGAGGTTATACAATTCCCCTATACAAAGTTCCCAGATCTCGCAGCCTCCCAGATGTTCCACCCGACCAAAGGGAGGCAGCAGCTATCGAAATCGGACAGCTTCTAGAAAAAAGAGCTATCCAGTGTGTCCCCCCAGATCAAACCGGGTCAGGGTTTTACTCCAGGTTCTTTTTAGTGCCAAAGAAAACGGGGGACTTAAGACCGATCTTAGATCTTTCCCTGCTGAACCTGTCAGTAACCAAGCAAAAGTTCCGGATGGTCACCCTTCAATCTATACTCCCCCTCTTGAGGGAGAACGACTGGATGTGCTCCATCGACCTCAAGGACGCGTACTACCACATTCGCATGGACAAACGGTCCAGGAGGTTTCTTCGCTTCCAGCTGGGAGCCAGTCATTATCAGTTCAGGGTCCTTCCCTTTGGTCTCACCTCAGCCCCCAGGGTGTTCACCAAGGTTTTAGCTGTTGTAGCGGCCCACCTGAGGCTCCAGGGATTACAGGTCTTTCCGTACCTGGACGACTGGCTCCTGACGGCATCATCAAGGCATCTTCTGTGCTCAGCCAGGGACTACTTTCTTCGACTAGCCCCAAGGCTGGGCATCACTGTCAACTGGGAGAAATCTTTACTGCACCCCACACAAGTTTTAGATTTCATAGGAGGAAGGCTAAACACCAGGTCAATGCGAGCCTTCCTCACTCCAGACAGAATTGCCAACCTGAAGTGTCATGTAGCAGCGGTCCTGCAACCATTTCCGACTGCAGCTTCGGTCCTGAGGGCCCTAGGTTCGATGGCAGCAGCTATCCCGCTTCTTATTCATGCGCGCTTACGCATGCGGGTTCTTCAATGGACCCTTCAGGTTCAGTGGTCCCCTCTCAGTTCCTCTCTCAACACTCCAATAGTGGTCAGCAAAGCGTGCAAGGATTCCCTTCTTTGGTGGCTTCTGTCTCCGGAGCCCCTGACAGGGAGACCTTTTTGTGCTGCTTTTCCCCGAGCCACAGTGACCACGGCCGCTTCTTGCCTCGGGTGGGGGGGCATTCTGCGGAAAAGATTGTCCAAGGCACGTGGAACCCCACAGAGACGTCGTTGCATATAAATGTCCTGGAAATGAGGGCGGTGCTCCTAGCGTTGCAAGCACTTCACCACGTTCTTCCTTCAGGGACTATTGCGATTCAGACAGACAACATGTCGGTAGTCTGGTACATCAACAAACAGGGAGGAACCAAGTCCTATCCCCTTTGTCGAGAGGCCATGAGAGTCTGGGAATGGGCAATTTCCACCAAACGCTTTCTGGTAGCAATGCACATTCCGGGAAAATCCAACATCCTTGCAGACAAACTCAGTCGCACCATTCTTTCACCTCACGAGTGGTCTCTCAATCCTCAGGTAGCGAAGAAGATTTTTGCCATTTGGGGGCAACCCTGTTGCGATCTTTTTGCCTCTCCCTCAAACGCCAAATGCGACAATTTCTTTGCTCTGCTTCCCCCACCAGGGGAATTCCTGAGAGATGTGCTGGTGCATGCTTGGCCTCCCGGTCTCCTTTATGCCTACCCTCCACTACCTCTGATGCAGAGGCTTCTGCAGAAAGCCAACAGTTTGGGGAGCAGAATGATTCTCATTGCCCCGTTCTGGCCTCGTCAACCCTGGTTCCCCTTTGTATGGTCTCACAAAATCAATCCACCCTGGATTCTGGATCCGATTCCGGATCTCATCTCCCACCCTCTGGGAATTTCGGTTCCCAATCTACGCACCCTGAAATTGACAGCTTGGCTGCTCCAGTTCCATCCTTGATTAGGACTCCCGGTATCTCGTCACCGGTCAAGGCCATTTTAGTGGCAGCTGATAAACCTTCCACCAGGCAGGTTTATCGGAGTAAATGGAAGAGATTCTCTATTTGGGCGGTTCAGAGAACTTTGGATCCTTTCTCAGCACCTATGTCAGCAGTGCTGGATTTTTTAACAGATCTCTTTCATCAAGGGGCAAGTTCTTCCACGATTAAGGTACAATTGGCAGCCATCTCGCATTATCACATTGGTCATGAGACAGCTCCCCTCATGACGGCTAAATTGTGCAAAACCTTTCTCAAAGGGATTTTTTTATTGAGGCCTCCAGTCAAGGAGATTGTACCACCTTGGGACCTATCTTTAGTTCTGCAAGCCCTTACTGCTCCTCCCTTCGAGTCTGCAGCTTCTACAGACCTAAAGTACCTTTCCTGGAAGACTGCCTTCTTAGTAGCTATCACTTCAGCCAGAAGAGTGTCTGAACTTCAGGCTCTATGCGTCAAGCCGCCTTACCTTTCTTTCTTTCCAGATAGGGTGTGCCTCAGGACCAATCCATCTTTTCTTCCGAAGGTCTCTTCAGAATCTAATATCAACCAGTCAATCAATTTACCTGTGTTTTTTCCCAAGTACTCAAACAAAGGAGAATACAAATTGCATTCCTTGGATGTTCATAGACAATTACGATTTTATATTCACAGAACAGCTGGTCACAGGCAATCAGATCAGCTGTTCGTCTCCTTTGCTAAATTTGCTTTGGGTAAAGCAGTGTCTAAAGTCACACTATCTAGGTGGATTGCTAATTGTATTCTGCAGGCTTATGACACTTCAGGTAGACCTGCTCCTCAGAGGGTTACGGCTCATTCTACTAGGGCAGTCTCCACGTCAGCCGCCTTTAAGTCCCGTGTGTCATTGGATGATATCTGTGCGGCAGCTACTTGGGCCTCGCCTCATACCTTTATTTATCATTATAAAGTGGATGTTGTTTCCAGAGGAAGAGCATCCTTTGGCTCAGCGGTGCTCCGGAACATCCTTCCATGACGGCCACCCAAGATTCAGGTAGCTGGGGACTCTGTCCCACAGGTTGCAGACAAATGAAGTCTGCCTACTTCAGATTTAGAAGTTATGTACTCACCATAACGTTCCATCTGAGTAGGTGACTTCATTTGGATGCAACCATCCCCCCCTCCATCCCCCTGACCTTTATAGAGCGAGTATTTATGCTTTGTTCATGTACTGTAGTCAGTATTATTTAGGCAAACTCAATCTGAGGTCAGTCAGGGCTTGGCAAGGGGTTATGGGTAAGAGGGAGGAGCTAGGAGCTCGGAGCCTAAGCTTTTGAAATGCCGGCTCGGATCCGAGGTCGGATCCGATACCCACAGGTTGCATCCAAATGAAGTCACCTACTCAGATAGAACGTTATGGTGAGTACATAACTTCTAAATAAAGTACTGTAATGGAAATACAAATACCATAATGAAATTCAATGCCAGAACCAAGTTTATTGGTATGTCAGAGTTAATGTTCTTTAAGGACTATGTGCACAGTTTGCCAAGACCAAGCTACTAGGAGGTTGAGCACTTTCCCTTTCAATAACCAGAAGAACGTGCATTTACAGACTTAAAATATGCAAAATAAAATCAGAGCAGTTTACATTAATAGCTGTCAGTGAATGTGGTTATGCACAAAACCTCTCAGTCCTGCTCATGTGGTACTGAAATTACATTGTGCCACAGTGTCTATAAATATGACAATGTCCTGTATTGGGAACCACAGTTAAAAGGGTAATCTCCAAGTGTAGTACCTCGCAGGATGTGCAGTAGCAAATCCCGCCCCGAACACGCCCCCAGCCAAAGCCCGCATGAATATTTATTTTGCTCCTGCCATAACGTTACTTTTACCGTTTTACCGAATGCAGAACAATAATGTTCCTTGCGTCGTAGCGTTAATTTAATTCAAGGACACCATAACCATTTTACAGGGACTTCAAAGTATTTTTTTTTTACCTCCTTTTACCTGGTGGGTAAAGTGGATTTCCCAGTGCAGAGTATTGGTTTAGTCATTTTTTAGATAATATGCTGCCTGGTAGAAAGTCAGTGCAGGTCCTGTTGGACTGGCATAATGTGGTGGTATCTCGACATTCCTAAAAGTAGCTGCAGCAGAATTTTGTAGGCAGTTCATCTCCTACGCTGGAAGGTCTAGGTAAAGAGCATTACTGTAATACAGCCAAGGAAGGGAAATTATTTTTTAAGTATAAGCTTGTTGTCAATAACTGCCCTCAAATGTCACACATTTGACATGAATTTATGTGAATTGTAGATTGTACTGTAAGTAATATTGGGAGAAAAAGGGGAACTGATGAGTCCCTGATGGAAGCATGAATGAACATAGTAGCTCTGTTAGTAGTGTTAAAAGTGGATGCATTCCAAATCTTGGGAAAGTTGTTTAGTAATCACCAAGACCTGAGAGAAAGCAAAGTATGCTGTTGTAAGGCAAACCTCTGGATCATAAAATGTCTGCTTAAAGAAACTATAAAAAAATGAACTGTAAAGGGCCAACAATGGAACTATGTAGGACACCACAGTCCAGAGATTAAACCCCTCTGGATAGATGGGAGGAGGAGTCCAAAACAACTTCAAATATTTTACAGTAATGTTGCAGACAGTCAACAAGATTGGATAGTACTCTTTATCAAATGCTGCTAAAAGATCAAGCAGGACTAGAACTAATGCATGTAACTGGTGAATGTGCTAAACTATGTCTCAGTGCAGACTTGCAGCTAAAGGGGAGCTGAATGATCACCTACTGAAAATCACTCCTCCTTGAGTCGAAGGTAGAAATCTGTTCCTTTTTTTTTGTTGTTGCGAATGTTTGCTAACTTTTGAAACACCTAAATGTGAAACAGGATAAGCAGCACAAATGCTACAAGAATAAGCTTTCATGTTGCCAAAAAGTGAAATTCTTTATGGTTTCAAGTTTCTACTAAAGGTGGCTACTACCCTAGCTGCGCTTTTTACTGCCTTTATGTCTCGCTCGTGTGGACATGAAACAAATTTTTGTTATTGAAATGGTAACGTCAGTGAATGCAGTGACTGTGCTTTTTACTGCCTTTATGTCTCGTTTGTGTGGACATGAAACAAATTTTGTTATTGAAATGGTAACCTCAGTGAAAGCAGTGACTGTCACTCATACTCTACTTTCCCCTGCCAATCATGTACGTCACACCCATTCCACTTCCAAAGCTGCGCAGAACTGAATGCGAGGTACTACACTTGGGGATTATCGTTAAAAGTAAAGCACATATATATTTTACACACACAACATATATGTTGTTCTTCTGATTGGAGATAATGGCAAATTTGTTTCTCAAACCAGCTTAGGGTGGGGTAGTACACTAAAATTATGCAACGTTTTCTTCATGCTTTATATTCATAAGGGGGTTTGGAAAGTACAGTTACACTTAACATCATCCTTATAAAGGGGCAATAACGTATTCTATGCTTGAAGCCAACAGCTATCATTACACTGTTTCAATATGCATATTAAAATAAGTAATCCGAATCTTGAAAATTTTCATCTTTAGGCTTTGACTTTAGTTTATGCCCGGCATTTTGGTTATGTACACATGCCTAACTAAGTCAGTTACATATTACTTAACACATTTCCTAGTGAGGATCAGAAAAGCAAACTAGATTCCGGAGCGTTAGTACTATTGCAGAACGAATGCGGCTTAAAACAGACAAATGAACAACTGTAAAGCCAACTGCTTAGTAAACATGCACTGCTTTTCAGGTTCTTCTTCACTGTAAACTGTGCATGCTCAGTGCTCCAGAATGGGATACTGGAGCACTGTCAGTCCAGATGTATTATTAGTTTTACCACTTGGGTTACATGCTGAATTATGGTACATAAGAATGTGCAGGTGTTTTCTCAAAACATACTTAGTTTAGTACAGTGGAAATTAACAGAAATGCTGAATGTAAGGTGTTTTTCTAAAAAAGTACTTAGCTTAGGACAGGGGAAATTAGCATACCTTGTCACTCAGATGTGCAATGATCTGCCAATCAATGTGGACACGCACTAACCTGCGCAGAACCACCCGTGAGGTACTACACTGGTAGATTACCTGAAACTCTACTGTCTGACATTACAGACTGAAGTATGACACTGACATTACTGACTGACTTTAATCTTCAGTGATTTACCAGAAAATCAAAACATTTAAAAGCAAAAGGGTAATACTATGAGACAAAATCAGGGACAGTCTGAAGTAGTTAATTACCACTAATATTGCTTTCGTAATTTTGTCTGATGATTGTGTGGGTATCCAGTTATTTCCACAGATTTCCTTAACTGGGTATAATTTTTTCTTGGTTTTCTTTTGGGCAGTTGTTGCAATCACAAGTGGTATATTATATTATATTACATTATTTTATATTATATTACATTACATTACATTAGTGGGGTGTAGGCAGAGGCCACATTTGTATGGACAAGGTCAAGCATGATATTTATTTACTGAATTCTGACTACCAGGAAAGTCTAACTGGGTAGTTGTTCATTTTTATTGGAGGCCCAGGGAGAAAAGTTCCACAGTTTTTCAAAGATATTCTGAAAACAATTTTACAAGCCTCAAAAATAAAACAAAACCTATAGTTTAAATAACTGTACCAAATTAGATATAATGTGACAAAATTAGTTAAAACAAATACAACCTGTATATCAATAATTTAATTATTAGAGAAATTTTAGACAGTTGCTAGAAGTTAAAGATAAACTGGTATAATACATACAGGAATTGCAATATTAAGTTAGGGAAAAATAAATTATTACATACCTAGATAAAATTCGAAAGTAGGTGAAAAGGGAGACTAAGGAGGTGTATGGTATGAATAGGAATGTGTTCATATTTATGAATATTGTTATCCTGAGATTGATCAAAAACAGAGACAGACTATGGCTAACAACTATTTCAGAATAGTTTTGAAGGACTGGAGGAAGGGTATTGATCTGATGGATATAGGTAAGGCATCCCATGCCTTAGCAACATGATATAAATATAGATCAGGCCCTGTGGATTTGATAGGGGTGTGGACAGAAAGGTTTATCCACACTGAATCATATTGATGGAATATGAACATAGTTGTATAGAATGATATTTAGTGCTAGACAAGCAAATGATTGCTGGCTAATTTTTATTTATTTTATTTTTATTTTACATTTGTTGACCGGGCTAGTCTAGCTGGATATATGCCCATTTTCAGTAGAGGCCCCGGGGAGAAAAGCTCCACACAAAACATGACAATGAGACATATTAATCAAAAAAAATGTAAAAGTACAATAAGAATATAAATTTAGTAATCAAATCAACATATAGGTAAGCCACACAAAAAAAAAATACTAGGTCAGTTGAAAAGCATCACAATTAAAATGCTAAAGGTATGCAAATAAGTTTCATCAATTAGTCGGAGAAAAATAAAATTATGTAAGAAGAGACTAGAAGGGATTATAAGAGTAATACAAGATAGGAGAAGAGTGAGAAACAATAGTCTAGAAGAGAGAAGAAGAAAGAAGACGGAAGAGAGGTCAGGGGAGAGATAAGAGGAGTGAGTCAGAGCATAAAAGGAGAGAAAAAGGGCAAGAGAAAAAGTAGGTATTTGCCTAGCTAATAATCACAGTGTAAAGTTAAAGGTAGAGCAAAGGGGAATGAAGAAGGTTAGTCTGGAGTACTACATGAACAAAGCCAGTGATTTTGGAAGTACAGTTTGATTTTTTGTTTGAAGAGAGGTAAGGAAGCGATTAGAGTAATATCAGTGGGTAGCAGATTCCATGTTCTACCTACAATATTAGTGAATAGAGTGTCACCAGCTAAGTTATGGGACTTTACGGATTTGGTCATGAGTTTACAAGAGGATCGAAGGGAAGTAAGATTGTTATAAGGGATTAAAAGTTGTGAAAGTATAGGGGTGTTATCAGGTTGGTACAATATCTTGTGGACAATAGTAAATTGTGAGATCATAAGACAGTTTTGTAGTTCTAGCCAGCCTAAGAGTTTCAAATTAAGACAGTGATGGGTTCTGAAAGGGTTACCAGTGGCAAAGCGGGCAATGCTATTGTAGCAAGTTGCTAGTTTATTTAGGTTAGCCTTCTTAAGGTTCGTGAAGATAGGTGAGGTGTAAAAGAGAGTAGATATCAGATGGGAGTGGGTGATAGTAGCTCTGGTAGATGGAGTGAGAAATGGTTTAATACGGTATAAAGATCCTATTTTTCTGTTAACTGCTTTGATGGTGTTATTGATGTGTTGATCAAAAGTGAGGTTGTTATCAATGGTTATTCCTAGCAGTTTAGTTGTATAGTCAGGAAAGATGACAGTGGTGTCATTTGACAGGATGGTGAAGTTTAATGGGGAGGTACGAGTGGTGGGGGTGAAGAGGAGAAGTTTAGTTTTTTTAGTATTTAGAAGGAGGTACCATCTAGTAAACCATGTTTCTACTGTGTTGAAGGTATTTTGAGTTAGTGAGAGTAGATCTGAAGAGGTAGATGCTGAACAAATAATAGTGGAGTTGTCAGCGTATTGGATGCAGGTAGCTTGTGGGATTACAGAGTGAAGATCGTTTATGTAAAGGGAGAAGAGAAGTGGACCAAGAATAGAGCCCTGATGGACTCCAATAGAAATAGGCAATAAGGAAGAGATGTGCTTGTCCCAAAGAACAGCTTGTTGTCTGTTGCTTAGATAAGAACTAAACCATTTAATACCAAGGTTATCAAATGAGAGGGATTCAAGGATGCTAATTAGAGAAGAGTGGTTCACCATGTCGAATGCTTTAGAGAGGTCAATAAATAGAGCAGAGGAGAAAAGATTGGAGTTACGATAGTTGTTGATGGTATCTACAAAGGAAAGGAGGGCAGTGGAGGTGCTATGGTGAGGTCTAAAGCCATGTTGACAGTTAGCTATAATGTTGTGTAAAGAGAGATACTGTACAAGTTGCTGATGAATACATTTCTCCATAATCTTAGCTAAAGGTGAGAGAAGAGCAATTGGTCTAAAGTTATAGTAGTCAATAGAGTTACCACCTTTATGTAGTGGGATAATGTGAGAGACTTTCCAGATATCAGGTATGGTGCCCTCTTGGATAGTTCTATTTATGAGTATAGTTATTGGGTAAGGAATCTCTTTAGCAGCCTTTTGAAGAAAGAGAAAAGGGAGCTTGTCAGCAGAGGGGGGTACAAGGTTTCAGTTTGAGAATAAGCTTGTAGATGAAAGAGGTAGAGATGGGATGAAAAGAGAAGTTGTGGGAGGAGTCAACTAGATTATTTGGAGGGTAAAAGTTACTGGTGTTCAGTTGTCTAGCAAGAGATTGAATAGTTTCAATAAAAAAGGAGTTAAAAGCATTTGCAGTATGGTAAGGGGTATCTGGGTCAGCGTTTAGAGGGGAGGGAGTTTTGGCTGTTCCTGGTGATAGGAGTCTATTGATTGAAGACCAGAATTGTTTGGGTTTATTGAAATGGGTTTCTTGAAGTTCACAGTAGAATTTTTTTTTGTCAGAGATTATAGTTTTTTTGTAAGATTTCTAAGTTGGCGAAAGTGAAGACAATCAGAGCTGATTCTATGGCATCTCTATTTGGCCCAAAATTTATTTTTAGTGTGAATTAATTTCTTTGTTTCATTTGAGAGCCATGGGGCTGTATTAGACTTCATTCTAATGGAACGTTCAGGGGCATCGGGGCTAATGCTGTAGGTGGGAAGAAGCTCTGTATATGTTAGTTGATAGGCTAGTTCTAACCAATTTAGGCTTTCAGTGCTATATAGTAGTGGGTTCTGAAAGGGGTATTTGCTGCAAATTTAGCTACTTTATTATAGCATTGCTCAAGTTTTGCTTTTTGTAATGCCTGGAAGATAGTAATAATGGGAGCCCCATAAACTAGTGAGTGGAAGAGTTAAGTAGTATGGAATGTAGCTTTAGTTGTATTGGTGAGAATTTTTTTGCATCTCTAAAGCATTCCGGGTTTTTGGAGTTTTTCATGAATTTTTTGTATGTGCATCTCAAATGTAAGATTATAGGTTCATAGGTAAGTACTAGGTAAGCTGTTTTTGCAGGCCATTTTCTCTAGCTAATTTCCCTTTTAGTGTTTGAAATCCCACTTGGTTATAGATTGGCTTTACCTGTCCCATGGTTGATACCCACAATGAGAATAACTGGGATCATACCATAGATAATTTGAGTTAAACCTTTGAGCATGGTAAAGCATTTAGGGGCTGCATCTGTTCATTTGTAGTGCATGGGGCAGTTCTCAGGTAATTTGTCTGTTTCCCATCCATATATCTAAGTTGCAGTTGAAAATGGACAGGGAAGAACTATGTTTTATGTGGACTGGGCAGTAAATCCATTTGTAATGGGTCAGAGTATGCTTTCTATGCTAGACACAGGTCACGTCTTAGGAGTCTGTACCGAATATAGTGACAGGGGTTTCAGTCGGTCCATATATGACCTGTTGTTTAGGCCTTGTAGCCTTTTAGTAAGGTATGTTTGGGGAGCTCCAGTTATTACATGTGTCTGAACAAATAAATGCCAAAGGGGGCATTATGTGCAATGACCGGCCCAATGAAAGCTGAGTAAAGGGGGTCAGTGACATCCCCAGATCTAAACACAATCCCTTTGTTTATAATCTGTGCAATATAGAAGGACTTTCTTACAACAACAGACACATGTTGGTCAAAAGTTAAGTCACTGTCCACATAAGTTCCCGAATCCTGATCAACTGGGTAAAGTCTTACGGGAGCATTGTCAGTGTGGTAGTTCCCAGGGGTAGATTACTTCACTAAAGATAAAGTAATACATTTTTTGGTATGTAGTTTTAGGCCGTGATATTGACATCAGTTATTTATTTGAAACAAACCTCCCTGCAGGATGGGCAAGTCATTTGAGGACTGCTCCTAGCTTGCAGTCATCTGCAAACTTAGTCATCATCATAGAAAGTTACTAGGCTATTGATCCTGAGGCCATTACAAGCTTAGCCAAGAATTTAGCCTATGTTCCAACAAGTCAGCACCAGATGCCACTGTCCAGCAGGGACACAGGTGGAATACCAGCGGTAAATATTCTGTTCCTCATACAGCTATCCAGGTTGCACTTAAAAGGGTTAATGAGGTATTCTGCTTGACGTGGAGTAGGAGTCTGTTCCACAAAATGGGGAGTCTCTGGGACACAAATCTGTCCTGCCAACAAGTCCTATTGATATCACAGACCAGGTTGTGGTCATGCATGTGGGTTACTCAAATGGAGCTTAACTTGCGGATATGCAGCAGTTCCTTCAAGGCGGGGTCTAAGATTGCTTTGTATGCCAGATAGAGGTCACCTCTGAGGAGTCTGTATGAGACTGAGTAGAGGGACACGGCCTTTAGCCTATCTGTGTAGGGTAGATGTTTGAGGCCCTGGATTCTCCTGGTTAGGAACCTCAGTGATCTCCCCAGCTGCTGCATGTGCTTTGTGAGGTACATGCCAAAAGGGGCATTGTACTCAATAATGGGTCTTATAAGAGAATAATAGGAGGAGTCTAAGCCATAAGTGAGATGGGTAGGAAAAGTATGAAGGCTAGAAATATTGCTTTTTTATAGTCTACTGGTACATGTTCATAGCCAGTGGGAGAACAGATGTTATTTAGCTGCAAATCAATATAGCCTATTTACGTCTGTTATACTGCACAAATTTCTCTTGAAAGATTTACATACTGTGTTCATTTGTTAATCAAACTTCTAGCATTTTAGATCTTATTGACTTTCTGTAATATTTTTCATTGATCTTAATACAACTATCCATCTTTATTAAATGAAGCAACTGTTATCTTTGTTCTCCGTTTGCTGCAGGGATTCTACACAAAGTTCCTGAACATCTTCCTGTGACATTCTCTTCAGCTTCATTCTGCATCATCTGTTGCTCTTTCATATAGGAATTCACTTGTCTATCAATACACGGCATTGGCTGTGTCAGAGTTGCCAACATTGTTTGTTCCTTCCCTTGCTGTGCAACTCCAATTGAAATATTGTACTCATTTCCTGCTAAAGGCTGCACAGAATCTTCATGCGGCAAGTGATAAGATGCTTCACGTGCCAACTGTTTCTCCTTAATTTGTTAGACTCATTGTTCAATCATGCTGTGACATTACCACTGTAGGATTTTCAACACTAAATCTTTTATTTTGCAGGAAATCCATAGCTTCAGCTTCTATTTCAACTTCCCCATAACTAATCATCTTTTCTACTCTCCCTCATTGTTTTCTTATTGCTTGCTTTTGTTTTGTTTGCTTTTTTGTTATTTTTTGTATTGTGAAATTTTGCATATCCAGATACCTTTGGCTGTATTTCTCTGCAACTATATTTGGTGATGCTTTTTTGTATTGATTTGTTTTGCTTTCTCCTTTTCATAAATATTGTACTATATTAAAGTTATTGGTACATGTTAAGTTGTCAATCTCGCCTTCATTCTTGCTGGATGGGTTCGGAGCCGATCCTCGGCTCCGACTCGGCACTTGCTTTAGCTTGAGAACTCCTTTTACCAGCTCGAGGCAACCCTATATCCCATGATGCAAGGCGGAACTACCCCAGATCTCGTTTGCCGCTTAGCAAAAGAGGTCTCCTTTGCCAGCTGAGGTAAGTGATTTTCTTGGTAAAATCAGAAAAGCTTAGTTAGGGTTTTATTTTCCCCTTTTATTCATAGTATAGTCTGTAGTGAATTACAGCCCACCCTATTCCCTTGTTTTCAAACTTTTATAACCCTTTTTATAACCTTTAGTATAAAGTTTTAGTTAGGCCTAAAACCCCATTGGTTAATCCCTTCCTGTGTGTTGTGTGTAGGGGATTAATTTTGTGTGTTTGTTGGGGTTTGTGTGTGTTACTTCCTCCTAGGATATGTCTAGGGAAGGCAAGGTCTCAGGCTTCAAGAAGTGTGACTCGTGCTGTCAGAAAATGTCTCTGACAGACGGTCACACTTCTTGTGTTTATTGCCTGGGGCCTTTGCACCTGCAGGACTCCTGTGCTTTGTGTCACTCTTTTAGCCAGAGAGTCCTGCAGGAAAGGAGGAATAAGCTTATCCTCCGTGGCTTACTTAAGCCAGAAGGTTCTCCCTCTAAAGCAGGGTCTGGGAAACCTTCTAAGCCACCGAAGGCTCAGGCTTCAGTATCCAAGCCTCCTCCGGTGGCTCCGGCTGGAACCGATGCATCTACCATTAAAGTAGTAGGTTCGGCGCCGGCTGGCTCCGATACCTTGTCTACTGTGGCCTTGTCGGCTCCGGCTGGAGCCGACACCTTATCCAGCATCGGAGCCGAGAAACCTTCGGCTCCATCTGGAGTTCAGGGGACTTCGGCTCCGATGGCTTCGTCCCGAAAGAGATCTCGGTCCCCTTCGATACTGAGTATCCACTCGGCTCCGGGGTCTCCTCTTTTGTTGGAGCGGAGCCATCGGAGCCGATCTTCGAGATCTTCCAGGCTGTCTGACCACGACTTAGAGAGGGTGGTAAGCAGGCTGTTGAAGTCTCAGGCACTGGCCCAAATGCTCCATAGCCCGTCTCAACAGACTTCGGCTATAGCCTCACCCCTTGAACTTCCTCCTCCGACTCCACACCAGAGTTCGGAGCCAGAGCTTCTCGGGACAGCGACTGTTTCGATGCCGGAGCCGATACATCCTTCGGCTCCATCGTCCTCGGCTCCGATCTCCTCCTTGAGGCCTTCCTTGGAGGGATCCGGTCGTCGGGTTTCCACTGTGGGCTCCGAGGGGGCTAGTGGCATCGGACCCTTGTCCGACCCCGCTCTCCTTCTCGGGGCTTCGGCTTTGGTAAGCTCGGCTCCGACATCGGCCTCGGAGCCTTCCCTCTCATTGGAGCTGGGAATTCCTGTTTCTTCGGAGCGGGGATATTCCGGCCTCCCGGGGAGGGGAGCCTTTGAGGTGATGAGGAGTGTCCTGGCCTCTGAGCCTGGTCAACGGTCCATCCCTCTAGCTCCTCCCTCATCAGTGCCTGCAGACGCCTCTTGCCAGCCTCTTGCTCTCAGGCCCAGGGATCTATCGCCCCAGGTTTCCCCACTGGGAATTTCCTCCTCTTCCGAGGTTTCTCCTGATCCTGCAGGGGAACCCCCTCGGAAGAGGACGTGTAAGAGGAAACACACAGACTCCCCTGAGTCTACTACATCTGATACCGACTTAGATGAGTCGGAGGGTTCCCCACGGTCCCCCTCTGAGGATGTCTCCTTTTCAGACATCCTTGAGCTCCTCAAACAGAGGGGGAATTGGCCCTCCATTGACCCCTCCGAGGATGAGTCGGTATACTTGGAGGCTTTTGGATCCCGACCCTCCACCTCCTGGGTGTCTCCGCCTTTCGACCCACTTATGCAGGTAGTGGCTCGGAAGGCATGGGCGGCTCCAGATTCTGTGGAACCTGTCCCCAGAAGACCATCCAAATTCATCACGGCCCCTTCGGACAAACAGTTCCTTTCCAAGGGTGTCTCTGTGGATGCTATGGTGGTGGCGGCCACTAAGAAGGAACTGGCGGATCCTTCAGTACCTGTCCATCCTCCTAACAAGGATTCTAGGACCATGGACAGGTATGGAAAGCGGATGTTTTCTTCAGCGACCTTTGCTATGCGTTCGCTGAATTATCTTTGTCACTTCACCAGGCTTCAACGAGATGTTCTCAAAGAACTGGGTGAAGTAGTCCAGGATCCTTCTGCTGCTGGGGCTCAAGAAAAGATTGCCTCGCAGCTTGCTATCCTGAATTCCATATCTAACTCCTCCATGCGGCTCATATCTTATGCGGCCGATGGAGCGAGCAGGGCCGCAGGCACAGGAGTTGCTCTTAGACGCCAAGCCTGGATGCGGCTTTGTAATTTTGCGGACCCCTTTAAGGCGTCCTTCACTAATACCCCCTTTGATGGTTCGGCTTTGTTCGGACCTCAGGTGAAGGATACCTTGACCAGGTGTGAGCAGGACGGTAAAACTCTTTCTGCCGTTGGAGTCCAATTTTCCACTCCTTCTAGACCATATCCCAAGGGTCAGAAGGGGGGGGAAGATGTGGTTCCGTAAAGCCCAAGGAGCTACACGGGACGCACGTGGTCAGTTTACCCCCAGAGGCAGAGGGGGTAACAATAATAGACGCCGCCCTAGAGGCAGGGGGGGGTCCTCAGAACCAGGGCAACAGGGAGTCTCTTCCTGAGAAGCCCTTTCAACATCCCTGAGGTGTTGCCCGACTGTCCACCCTTGGAGGCAGTCGGGGGAAGGATTTCACTGTACCCAGTAGCCTGGCAATCCCTATCACAAGAGATGTGGGTACAGTCGATTATATCCGAGGGTTACAAAATCCCCTTCGAAAGGTTTCCCATACCTCTACAATCCCTTCCAGACATCTCACCCGGTCAGAGGGATTTGGCAGAACAGGAGGTTTCAAAACTCCTAGAAAAAAGAGCCGTCCAGACGGTGCCGGCAGACCAGGTAGGATCCGGCGTCTACTCGAGATTCTTTTTGGTCCCCAAAAGGACGGGAGATTGGAGACCAATTTTAGACCTGAGCAATCTAAACAGATTTGTCAAGAAGGCAAGATTCCGGATGGTCACGCTTCAGTCCATTCTGCCCTTTCTGGGCAAGGACAACTGGATGTGCTCTATAGACCTTCAGGATGCGTACTATCACATAAAGATTCACAGATGCTCCAGAAGGTTTCTCCGCTTTCGGCTAGGGACCAGTCATTACCAATTCAGAGCCCTGCCCTTTGGCCTCACTTCAGCCCCCAGAGTGTTTACCAAATGCATGGCAGTGGTCACAGCTCATCTGAGATGTCAAGGATTCCAGGTGTTTCCTTATTTGGACGACTGGCTCCTCTCCGCCACCACCAGGTGTCAGCTTCTTCAGACCAGAGACTACACTCTACAGCTTTGCAGGAGTTTGGGAATTTCAGTAAATTTCGAAAAATCTTCTCTGCTGCCTTGCCAATCTATCACCTTTATAGGCGCAGAATTAAACACCGTCAAAATGTTAGCCAGACTAACAGATCAAAGAATTCTGGACATCCAAAAATTCATTCGGATTCTATTGCAGAGCAACAAGGTCAAAGCCAGATTTATACTGAAGGTTCTAGGTCTTATGGCTGCGGCCATTGTTCTTCTACCACTGGCTCGCTTCCACATGCGTCTTCTGCAGTGGATGCTATTCACGCAGTGGTCGTACCACAGTCTCCCGATGAGGCACGAAATCTTAGTCACACAGTCGTGCAGGGCTCATCTGAACTGGTGGATATCTTCCCCTCTTCTTCATCAGGGCCGACCCTTTATTCCCCCTCCTCCAGTTGCCACAGTCACTACGGATGCCTCTCTGATCGGGTGGGGGGGGCATTATCAGGGCAGGATGGTCCACGGGACCTGGCAACCCATAGAATACCATCTGCACATAAATGTCCTGGAGATGACAGCAGTGTTTTTAACGTTGCAAGCCCTCAACGACTTTCTTCCCACGGGGACTATTGCAGTACAAACGGACAACATGTCCGTGGTCTGGTACATCAACAAACAGGGCGGAACCAGGTCCTATCCGTTATGTCGAGAAGCTCTCAGACTTTGGCAATGGGCGATCTCTTCTCAGCGGTTTCTGATAGCAACGCACATCCCCGGCAGGTCCAACCTATTGGCGGACAGGCTGAGCAGATCTATTCTGATGCCTCACGAGTGGTCTCTCAATCAATCTGTAGTGGATCAGATTTTTCTGAAGTGGGGCACTCCTTGTTGCGATCTTTTTGCTACTCCTCAAAACAACAAGTGCCCAGATTATTTCACTCTCTTTCCCCTTCCAGGCCAGCCCCTGAGAGACTCTCTAACCCAGGATTGGCCTCGGGGACTTCTGTACGCTTTTCCTCCCTTTCCCTTGATTCCACAAGTCATTCAGAAAGCCACCATTTTGAGAGCCAAATTGATCCTCATTGCTCCATATTGGCCTCGACAAATTTGGTTTCCGTCTCTGCATCGTCACCTTCTGGTGCAGCCCTGGCATCTGGACCCAGTTCCGGATCTCTTGATCCACCAGTCGGGTCAGCAGCACCGGGCCATTCATTCTCTCAACCTCACTGCTTGGTTGCTCCACTTCCTTCCCTAGCCAGGCTACCGATGATTTCTGACTCAGTCAGAGACATTTTAGTGTCTTCTTTGAAGTCGTCCACTAGGACTGTTTATGCTAGCAAATGGCGACGTTTTTCTATTTGGGCAAATTCCAGAAATATTGATCCCTTTACTGCTCCTGTACATTCTGTTTTAGATTTCCTGGCGGAGGTTTTTCATTCAGGATCCTCGTCATCTACAGTCAAAGTACAACTGGCTGCTATTTCCAAGTATCATGTTGGCTTGCATGACAATAACATTATGTCTCATAGATTATGCAAGGCCTTTCTGAGAGGAGTTTTTCTCCTAAAACCACCTATAAAGCATCCTCCTCCACAATGGGATCTAAACTTAATGTTGGCATCCTTGATACTACCTCCCTTCGAACCGTCTACTTCATGCTCTTTGAAGTTATTGACCTGGAAAACTATATTTTTACTGGCTGTCACTTCTGCAAGAAGGGTTTCCGAGATTCAAGCTCTCTGCATTCGTTCACCTTATTTGGTTTTTCATAAGGACAGGGTATCATTAAGAACTAACCCTTCCTTTCTCCCCAAAGTCGTGTCTCAAACCAATATTAACCAATCTATAGATCTACCAGTCTTTTTCCCAAACTATTCCGACAGAGCTGAACAGAAACTGCATTTTTTGGATGTCCATCGTCAGCTCAGGTACTATTTGCATAGAACTAAACAATTTAGAAAATCGGACCAATTATTTGTCTCCTATGCAGAAAACAGGATGGGTCTTCCAGTTTCTACAGTGACCTTATCCAGATGGTTGACTTCCACCATTTCCTATGTGTACTCTCTCAGAGGCAAACAGCTATCTTCTAAGCCAAAAGCACACTCAACCAGGAGTCTATCCACTTCTGCAGCTTTTCAAGATAGACTACCCATTGATACCATTTGTGCAGCAGCTACTTGGGCCACGCCTCATACCTTTGTCTCTCATTACAAGTTGGACTTGGCCTCCAGAGATAGGGCCAGTTTTGGTTCCACAGTTCTCAAGAGTCTGTTCCATTGAGCCACCCGGGATACAGGTGCTAGGGACGCGGTCCCATCCAGCAAGAATGAAGGTGAGATTGACAACTTAACATTTAGAAGTTATGTACCTACCATAACGTTCCATGTTAGTTGTCTTCTCGCCTTCTTTCTTGCGACCCTCCCTCCTTCCCCCTGGCCTGGACAGATCTTGAAGAGTTCCTATTAGGTTGTTTCCTCCTGAGCCTTCATATGAGGACTTCTATTAGGAACTTATGTTCCTAATTATGTTAGGATAGTCTTTAGCAGGGTAGGTTAGCTACCAAACGAGATCTGAGGTAGTTCCGCCTTGCATCATGGGATATAGGGTTGCCTCGAGCTGGTAAAAGGAGTTCTCAAGCTAAAGCAAGTGCCGAGTCGGAGCCGAGGATCGGCTCCGAACCCATCCAGCAAGAAAGAAGGTGAGAGAAGACAACTAACATGGAACGTTATGGTAGGTACATAACTTCTAATTTTCTGTTATCGGGGCAACAGGTGTAATGAGCACAATACATTTTTATACTTGCATTCACTTCTAATTCACTTTAAACAACCAAAAAATATTTAAAAAATGTGAAGACATTTTTTATTGATGGAGTAGTACACCTTATTACAATTTCATAGGCATTTATCAAGTCGACGGACTTAAACCCTAGAACCAAAGTATGTTACGAGCAAGAATACCCATACCATATTTACTTCTCATTTTAATAACACCAAAGAAAAACAGCTGTCCGACTTGTTGGTTCTCACCCTTAAGCAAAACATTTCAAGCACATAATTACAGCGTTACTCAGAGTTTCTTTGCTTTCAAGGGAGAAGTTCAACATTTAGACAAGTCCTTTTTAGATTATACCACTAGGACAGCAACCTTACAAACTGTGTTGCAAAACGGTGGTGTAGCTGACCAGATTACGTTTTAACCTTTCACTTCTTGGTTATGTGTTGTTTGCTTTTGTCGAACTGCCAAATATTTATCAGGACTGCTCCAAACTCAAGTAATTGAAAAACAAGTTAAAATACATTAAACATTTTTTTTCTTTTTACAGGGTGCAAATCCCTCAGCACACCTTTCAGCCGATGCTAATGTTATATATTTCAAATGGTATTGCAGGTGAGGAAGGCCAAATTCCCTCATCCCTGGTATTCCCCAATCTCACACATAATAATAATAATACTAATAATAATAATAATCATACAACAATGTGGTATAAGTGGTCAATAGTTGAATTATCCTGCTACTGCAATGACCAGTTTCAGACAGGGAACTGGCATTCTATTCCAAGTGCTCAATAGACCTGTTGCCCTGATAATGGAAGAGTACTAAGTTATTATACATTCCCATGTCCATATTTCTTCCTCAGATGTCTCCCACTTGTTCTGTTTTCCTTACTTTGGGGACTAACTGTTCCATCATGCTGTGACATAAACTGTGTTAGACTTTCTACACTAAATACTTAACTGTGGAAGTATTCCATAACTTCAGCTTCTATTTGTTTACCTTCTATTTTGCCCATCTTCTGTTTTACATCCCCCCCCCTTTGTGATCTTATTTCTTGGGTTGTGAAAGTTTACATACTTTACCTATATTTTTCTACAACTTTGTTTGGAGATGCTTTCGGGCATTGATTACTTTATCTTTCTCCTTTGTATAAATATTGCAGCAAATCAAATCTCTCTTTCTTTCCCATATCTTATAAACAAAGACATTGGCAACCTTAAAACCCTGGACCCCACCCAGTTTGGGTTCTTGAAGGGCCAATCTTGTCCCCTGAACCTAACTGACTTCTTCAAATCAGTCTCCAGAGCCGTGGACAAGGGTAAGGCAGTCCACACAGCCTGTCTGGACCTTGCCAAGGCCATTGACACCATTCACCACTCTGGAATCATAGATAAACTTACTAAGCTGGGCATTAATCCCTACGTCACTCGATGGGTTGCCAACTGGCTTACTGACAGAACCCACACTTTAAAAGTAGCTGACTCCAAATCCAGCTCCAGACAAGTGACAAGTGGAGTACCTCAGGGTTCAGTCCTGGGACCTCTCTTGTTTGGCATCTACTTCTCTGATGTACAGGCCAACCCTAAGGGACTCTGGCTAACAAAGTTCGCAGATGACTGCAAACTGGGAGCCATTACTGAATCCCCAAATGATGTTGATACTCTACAAACAGGCCTTACAGAAACAGATGCTTGGTGCCAGAGCCATGGGCTCAAGCTCAACGCCAAGAAATGTATAGTTATCTCCTTTGGGAAAAAACATGTACCCATGAATTACCACATAGGTGGCAGTACACTAAACACTGAAAGCGTGATAAGAGACTTAGGGACACAGGTGGACAGTGGTCTCACCTTTAATAACTACATCACCACAACAGTCAGGAAATCCTTCTATGTGGCACACCTCATCACTAAGAGCTTTTCATCCAGAAAAAAGGAGGTCATTGTCCCACTGTACTCATCCCTCATTAGACCCATTATATAATACAATGCCCCATTTGGTATGTACCTCTCAAGACATCTGCAACAACTGGAAAGGCTGCAGAAATACCTGACTAAAAGAATCACAGGCCTAAAGCAGATGCCCTATGCTGACCGCCTTAAAAAACTTCAGCTATACTGTGTCGCATATCGTCTACTCCGAGGTGATCTCTGCTTAACATACAAGGCCATGTCAAACCCAGAGCTGTTGGACATGCTACACTTAAAGAAATCCCAATCTCTCAGAGCCACATGCTCCATGGATCTAAACCTTGTCATCACAATAAACAAAACATGCTGGAGGGATAGGTTCCTGACCCAGAGACTCCACAGACTCTGGAATAGACTGCCCATACATATCAAGCAGAGCACCTCTTTGGCCCTCTTCAAAGGGAACCTTGATGATTGGATGGGAGAAAGGAAATTCACCCCAGGAATCACGTCAGTTGCCCTGCTAGACAGGGGTCCAGGGAAGTAAATAGTGTGGGAAGAAATAGCCAGGGAATTGTTATGGCTAGGCTTCTATAGGCCCTAGGGCCAATACCCTAGTACCAACCTATGTCCATGTTTATTTTTCATGCCTTTAAAAAATCTCTAGGTTTTGCTCTTTACATTTGTGCACTTCCTTGATTGCTTCTTTTTTCCAAACGGCCCATCGTTTTTGTATATATATATAATTTTTTTTCATGAATCTTTTGTATTAATGAACACAAAAATGTGTTTGAAGGTTTGGACAGTTTTTTTCTTGTGCAAGTATTTTTTTCTTTCCTCTGATTTCTCTCAATCGTTTTGAATATTTTCTATCTGGAAATTCTGGGCTTCGTGTATAATAGTAACAATATATACATTCTTTCTTATCCTCACTAGTCCACTCTACCATCTTTGACTCTTTTCTGGCCTATCAGTTTTTGTGGACTACTACTTACTTCTACAATGGGGTAGTGGCATTATTTCCCTGAAACTAGGCTAACCCCCATTGTTAGAATGTTTCTGTGTCTTGAAGGTTCTACAGTCCTGGAACCAGTGCATATTTGAGGATTGGGCAGTTTTTTATCTTGGGACTTGTGTACCCAGTTGTCTTTTTTATTGCCCATGATACATGCTGTATAAAACACATTGTATACATTGCTGTCATACACAGTTACATTTGGCTTATTTAATTAGAGGTTCATTTCTAACTAATATCCTACCTTTTACTACATTCCACTATAGCTGATTTTGGTTATTGTATGTATTTCCAGATTCCAACATGTTCTTGGTACACAAATTTGTAAGGAAGGCAATTTCACGCATTTCCAACTCACTAGAAGAAATCCTCATTGGGGGTTACCAGGCTAATGGTTTTTAGGCCTAGCCATTCATGCCCCAGTTTTGGTAATTGTCGATGCCCAAAGACTAGAAAGACTTCGGTGTATGCCTGTGACTTAGAGCATCTACAAGCTATTGCTGTCCATGAAGGCCACAGGTGACAAGGTGGTGTGAATTAATGCTTTCCCATCCATTGGTCTAAATGTTATTTGAATAGGGTTAAAGAAGAGCTCTGTTTCACACAAATGGGGGAGTCTTTTCTAGAAAAAGGGTAATCTCTCAGACACACACCTGTTCCTCCAACATGTTTTGCTTATGTCATGACAAGGTTTAGATCCTTAGATCACATAATTCTTCTGCTGTTTGTTTTGTGAATGTGCAGCATATCCATCAGAGCTGGATCTAAAAAGGCCTTGTAGGCTAGGTATAGATTGCCCCTCAGTAGTCTGTATAAGACTGAGTATATGGACAAGGGTTTTGGGTTTTACACATAGGGCTTATTTGCACCCTGTATCCTTTTAATGAGGAATCTCTGTGGCCACTATAGTTGTTGCAAATGTCTGGCCAGCTACATGTTGAAGAGTGCAATGTATTTGATTATTGAATTGTGGTACGATCTCCTTAGATTTGGATGGCATGCCATAACTTATAATTTGCCCTGCTTAGAAGGATTTTCTCACCACCTTGGACACATGATGATCAAAGTTCAACTTGCTGTCAACCAGAGTTCTCAAGTGCCTTACCACTGGGTCTACTCTTAAGAGAGTGTTATCAATGTTGTAACTTTCAGGGGTGGTCATCTTCCCAAAGGGTATAAATGTGCATTTTTGGCATTGACTATTAGGCTATATTTCTGGCACTAGTTACTTGGCTCTCAGACCCTACTCAAGCATATCATCACCTTTGGAGAAATCAGTGATTGTACCCAACTTGCAGTCATCTGCAGATCTGATCACCCAAAGACCCTCTGTAATTGCTATGAATTCAGAGAAGTATATTCCAAACAGGAGAAGTCCAAGGGCTAAGTCCTGTTGAACACCACTAGTAACATGCCTATTGGTGGAGGTGGATTTCTCCACTCTAATTTCATGTGTCCTTTCCATGAGCCATTTGATGATCTGTCAGGTTACATAGGGATGATTTATGTCTACATTTTTGAGTTTGTCTATAATACCTAAGGGAGGTAGTGTGTTGAATGCCTTTAACAGGTCAAGATATGCAAGATGCACTTTTTTGCCTATCATAGATTCATAGGTTCATAGGTTCATGCTAGGCTATCTGCCCTAGGGCATTTGTAAGCCTAGCCAGAGTGTGTTTGGCTTTCGCCACCCATTTTAAATTAATTTTGCTATGCCCTTTTTCGAGGTTAGTATACTGTGCCTCTGTCTAACAGTGACACAGCAATGATACCCGGGGTAAACCTACGATCCCCCATCCACTCATCAAGATTCCTCATGAAGAGAGTCAATGAGGGACTCTGCCTAACCTGGACTGGGATTTTATTCCAGAGTGAAGGGAGCCTCTGGGTTATGAATCTGTCCCTCCAGCATGTCCTATTTATTTCAGTGCTGAGGTTCAAGTCTCTCGAGCGCGTGATTCGATGGGATTTGGATTTTCTGAGGTGCAGCATGTCCATTAATTCCGGGTTGGACATGGCTTTATACATCAGGCACAGATCGCCTCTGAGCAGGCAGTATGCCACTGAGTAGAGCTGGAGTTTCTTTAACCGGGCAGCATATGGCATCTGTTTGAGCCCTTTGATCCTCTTGGTGAGGTACTTTTGGGGTCTTTCCAGTTGCTGCAGGTGTCTGGTAAGGTACATCCCAAAAGGGGCATTGTACTCAATTATGGGCCTGATGAGGGATGAGTAAAGAGGCACGATGACCTCCCCTAATCTAGATGTGAATCCCTTCATGATTAGGTGGGCTATATAAAATGTTTTTCTAACCACTTTGGCCACGTGGTTGTCAAATGAGAGATTGCTATCAACTTGGGTCCCCAGGTCCCTAATTACTTCTTCTGTACTTAATGGCTTACCACCTATGTGGTAATTTGTGGGCACTTTGTTTTTGCTAAAGGGGATGACTATACACTTTTTGGCGTTTAGCTTGAGGCCATGGATCTGGCACCAGTTGTCTGTTTCTATCAGGCCCTTTTGGGGGATGCTTGTGTCAGCTGTAGAGTCTATTATAGCGCCCAGTTTGCAATCATCTGCGAACTTGGTCAGCCACAGTCCTTCCGTGTTGGCCTGTACCTCCGAGAAATATATACTGAACAGGAGAGGTCCCAGGTCTGAGCCTTGTGGGATGCCACTTGTAACTGGTTTGGAGTCTGACATGGCTCCAGCAATTCTAACCATGTGGGTTCTGTCCTTGAGCCAGTTTGCAACCCATCTAGTGACATAGGGGTTTATATTTAAGCTGGTGAGCTTATCTATAATGCCCAAGTGGGATATTGTATCAAATGCTTTTGCGAGGTCCAGGTAGGCTGTGTGGACCACCTTCCCCTCGTCAATGGCCTTGGTGACTGTTTCAAAGAAATCGACCAGGTTTAAGAGGCAGGATTTGCCCTTAACAAAGCTGAACTGGGTAGGATCCAGTGTCTGTAGGTCCCCAATATCTTTTTTTTATGAGATCCATGATGATCCTTTCCATAGCTTTGCAGACCAAGCTAGTCAGGCTTATGGGGCGATAGTTTCCAGGATCCGTTGAGGCACCACCTTTGTGGAGAGGGACCACTGTTGCTGTACGCCACTCTTTGGGTACATATCCTGTGGTAAGGCTGAGATTGAACAGTAGTTTTATGTTTGGGTTTAGCTCTTCTTGGAGTTCATGTAGGATGCAGCCTGGGACACCGTCTGGTCCCATTGATGCTGTGTTTTTTGCTTTGGAAAGGGCGGCTCTTAACTGAGCATCTGAGATGTCAGGGGGGCAGCACTCTGGTGGGATAGATATTTGCCCTTTTGGTGGGGAGGGGGGGAGAAGTTTGCGCTGAACCTGTCAGCTAGGATGTTGGCAATGTCTGTGGGTTCAGTGTATTATTTGTCATTTTGGACTAATTCTGAGCATATCTGGGAATTCCCACCCAGGTTCCTAACATAACTAAAGAAAGCCTTGTGATTATCCTTAGTGTCCTGTGCAATTTTTCTCTCGAAGCTGGCCTTAGACGATTTTATGAATGCCTGTAGTTTTTTGCTAACACTGATCAGAGACGCCTTCCCTTTTTGGGATTTTGCTCTATCATGTAGTAGCTTCCTCCTTCTATTGTATAGTTTGTTTATGGCTGGGGTCCACCAGACAGGACGTCTGCCTTTGGAGGATTGGTTTTATTTGGGATTGCATGATCCATGCATTCCTGAAGGTGTTCATAGAATGCGTTTATAAAGGATTCTGTGGTCTGGGCCATATTTTCCACAGGCCCAGGGACTTTGAAGGATTCCACCTCGGTTTTGAGGAGTGTGAAATTTGCTTTAGAGAAGTTTTTCACTGTGGTTTTCTGGGCAGGGTGTGGGGACAGAATGAGAATATTCAGTGAGATTAGTTTATGGTCTGATCTTACCAGTGAGGGATACACTTCTGGTCTGGAGCATAGAGTCCCCATGTTGGTGATGATCAGGTCCAGTATGCTTTCCCCTCTTGTGGGAGTGGTAACAAGTTGTTCCATAGCATTTGAGTTTATAAATTCTAGGAACCTTTGAGCTAGGGTGTTGGAGCTAGAGTAATGCTCCCAGTCTATGTTTGGGTAGTTGAAGTCACCTAATATAATGGTGTTTGGAGAGACCTTCATATTTTCCAGTGTTCTCAGGAAGGCCGAGTGGGGTTCCTGGGTTTGGGAGGGTGGTCTGTAGCAGGCTATAAACTGGAAGGCAGTTTTACCCACTGTTAGTTGCACATAGATAGTCTCTGATGCTTCGTGCTGTGCCACCAACCTGGAGGTGTGGGTATCTTTGACGAATATTGATACTCCCCCCTCCTTTTCTGGTTCAGTCCAAGTTTTGGGGTCGAAAAGCATGGTATGAGGTATAACCTGGTAGTGCTGGGGTGCTCTCGGGAGCCTTGAACCAGGTTTCTGTTACTGCACCGATATCGATGTTCTCCATGCTAAGGAGAGTTTCGAGTGCATGCATCTTGAGGTTTAGACTTCTGGCGTTGAGTAGCATTACTCTTAATTTCTTATCCCTTGTGATACCTATGGAGGTGGGTTTGTCTTTTGAGCCTTGCCTAAAAAAGGCACTATGGGGGGTAGCAAGAGCCTTTGCCAATATCCGAAAGCTCAGGGGTGACAGGTGCAAGCAGTCCCTAGCGAAGCATCGTGGCCTGTCGAGCATGTCATCCCAGGCTGACAGGCATTGGATCCCCTTTGAATGACACCAATACTTAAGCCAATTGTTGAAATTGATCATCTTGTCTTCATATTGTGGCATCATTCTTGGTGAGGGTAAGATGCTACTCAAGGTCAGGGTCATACCAGCCTGGGCCACATGCTCAGAGAGCTCCTCTATGTCTCTTTTCATGTAGTCCAGGGAGGTACGTCTCAGGTCATTCACACCAGCATGGACAATGACTGAGTCATATTTGTACTTGCCTTGGAGTGACCTGAGTGCTTGTGTTATGTGGTGGATCCTAGCACCCGACAGGCAGCCCACCATGACCTTCTCCTTGTTCAGCCTGGTGAGCGGGACGTCAGTGTGCCTGATGATAGAGTCACCTATTACAAGTGTATCAGGTGTGTTGTTTAGCCTTAAGGGCTGTGACTGTTCGGCACACTGGCTTTCTGAGCTATGTGTTGCACGTGTTTTGTTTTGGGGTAGCGGTTGCTTCGGTGTCTGCTTTGGAGGTCTCTGCTGCTTAGGCAGATTTTTATTTAGAGCCTCCAAGTATGTTTTTGTGTCTTTATGTGTTTGGTTTGCTGTCGTGGTAGGTCTATGTGAGACTGGAATTGTAGTGAGTGTGGTTTCCTTCTCCTCCTGACAGGTTTCGCCAGTACTGAGTTGAGAGAGCTTAGCCTCCAGTTTGGCTATATGGTTGCATCTCTCACATGTGTTGGAATTTGTTGGGAGGAGGAGAGGGTTGTCTGTGTACATGAGACAGTTGTAACATTGCCTCAAGATTCCCAGATTCACCAGCTGGACCGGAGAGGAGATTGACAACTGACCTTTGGACATGCTAGAATAGTATTGGGAATTCCTTTATAATTGAAAAAAAGGGCCAATGGGAAACAAGGTACTCAAGGGGAGTTTGTGAGGGTGTAGTGCTTTTAATTTTTTAGTGCTGACTTATATAATTGCTTTAGTGAGCAAGTGCCAGGTAACTTAAATGCAATGTGTTACAGGTAACTTAAATGCAAAAATGACAAACAGTAACTTTCTTTCAAGTGAAACAAGGAAATAAGTACAGTAAGCAATGCAGATGTCACTAGGGATCCACAGAAGCGCTGAAAAGCCATGTTTCCATGGCTCAAGTGACCTTCTCAAAGTAGTCCACTGGGTTTAGTAGGTGTGATCTACCCTTGACAAAACTAAACTTGGATGGGTCGAGTGTGTGAAGATTTCCTATGTATTAGATTCATGATAACTTTTTCCATGGCCTTGTATATGAGACTAGTCCAGCTTATGGGTCTGTCATTCCCTGGGACTGTTGATGGGACACCTTTATGCAGAGGAATGACTGTTGCACTTCTGCATTCCCTTGGGACGAAGCCTGTCTGGAGGCTGTGACTGACATTCTAGTGGGCTGAGGGGTCATTTTTCAAACTATATCAGTGCTCATTGCTGAAATGTGTTTAGCTCTGGAGAGCACACTGAGGACCTGTTCTTTAGTAATAGTGGGGGAAAAGTGGTAGAGGGTATTTTCTGGGGAGTAGGTAGCCATCTTTGAGTCATATGGACTCTGTCTTATGCTTGTACCTTATTGCTGTTTTGTAACACTTTTGAGTAAATTTGCTGTCTACTCTTATCTTGGACATTAGTAACTACTTCAGCCAAGTAAAGGTTTGTCAAGGCTTTTCTCTCTGCTCTATAAGGTTGAGATGTATGCCTTCAGTTATAACTGAAATGTCATGAAATCACAAGAAATTAATGGCTTTTATTGCATGTATATTCCTATACACTAGACAGTCTTTTTTTTCTAATTAGAACTAGCCAGTACAACTTTATACATATATAAAAAGTACACAGACACACATTGCAAGTGAAACTGTAGTTTCATTTATTTTACAAAATAAATAAACAAGCAAGCAGACACACGGTTCCATGTGGAGTCATGGTTTTATTTGACTGTTTCATAACTATTCATAATTATCATATCTAAGAATATATATTTTTGATGTAATGTAACATGGCTACAGTGGAACAGTGTAAATTGCAAGTAAATGTAAATCGGCACTTTGTTGCAAAGAGATAATCTGCTAATGAATCACGGCAAATGCAAGACATCTACAATACACATTCATTAGTTTAAAGAACATAACTGTACATTAAACAAAAAAATAATAAAACTGGAGAGATCCTCCTATACTTAACCACTGTATTGAACAGCTTATTTATATTTATACATTTTACATATGTATACACATACTAATATTTCAGGTGTGAGTAATAATGCCCTTCTTGCCTGCAAAGTTGTAGTTATAGTTTGACCTCATTTCCATTTCTATTTTATGAACTGTCATTGTGCTTGAATTCCACTTCTGCATTTTGCCACTGTTTGACATTCTGTCAGACAAAGGTATAATTCTTTATTCTATTTACAATTTTCTGTTTGTCTCTTGTAACCTGGAGCTCAGGTTGTGACTCAAAATGGTGTGTCAGCCTCCCACTTACATAGTTATCAAGCTGAAATTAATAAACAAACAAACAAGCAAGCAAACAGCTAAGTAAATAAGGAGAATAAATTAAATGATTTCAAACAGAGGTTAAGTTTAATTCATGGTACCCTGGAGAGTACAGTGTGCATCTATTTGTTGTTTTCATTACTTTTTAAAATAATACAATTAAATGTTTATGTACAGGTACATTGTTATGTGCATATATAGTTGGTACTCTTACAGGACATAAAATACAGTAAGGGGTATTCAGAAAGGAAAAGCACAGTGTGTAAAGCTATACCATGCAGTCAGTGTTGACATGCAGGACATGTGCAATTCAGAGATATCTGTATCACGGTCATGGTAGTATGAAAATTGGTGTGGTCCGTAGTATATACAAATGACCATATTAAGACCATCAAATGAGATGATTATAGAAATACATTCATCAATAAAGTAATGTTTTGTCTCATATATATTCTATATGCAGCAGGCAGGCAGGAAAGATACTTGGTAACTATATATTAGGTTGGTAAGTTCATAGGTATGTACTAGGCATGCAGTTCAAAAGACCATTGAAAAGCATAGCCAGATAAGCCCAAGCACTGTCGAGTGAGTTAATTTCCATGGTCATGAAGCACCATGCTATATACCCCAAAGAGGATCTATGATTTCCAGGCTATTCATGCAGAACATTACTGAATATAGTCCATGCATAGTATTGCTTGACATGCATAAGAAGTTTTATTCAGTAAGTGTAGGATTCCTTGGGATAGAAGTCTGTTGTGCCAGCCATGTTCTATTTCTGTGCATCTAAAAGATTGTAGTCTTTGTTGTGGGTGTTGATGATGGTGTGTGTTTTGTATAGCTGTAACAGGTTGAGCAGGGTAGAAGTAAGCCACATTCCCTACACATAGACAACACTCTGTCTACTGAAGAATGGCATACAGAGCAAGAGCTGCATATTTCAAAAATGCCATGTGAACCCTTGATATAAGTATTATTATGAATAGTAGGCAACAGCATACCTCCCAACCATACCAAATTACTTGTTTTTACCAAGTTTTGGGGTCAAAATGAAGGGGTGCCACGATTCACGAGTGGCACCCCTTCATTTACGATTTATTTTTCTTTTTTAATTATCTCACTGTCGGAGCTGACATCATCACATGCAAGATGATGTCAGCTCTGTCAGGGCTACCAGCCAGTTGGAATTGAGCTCAAGGAGCTCACGGCATCATTTCCGGGTGGCTGCAAGCGGGAATTGTTTAAATGGCAGCACTAACAGCAGGATGTAATGGCAGTCAGTAATGCTCACCTAATTTTTCGGCAGTTTGTTTGTGTCTTTCGGCTTTTCCCGGTTAGGGGACGCCACAGCAGAACTCTGATCCGCTAATGATTGGCAGTTGATTTTTACGTACCGGCTTGCCAGGCCTGACGCACAACCTTCAACTAAGGTACGCCCATTCATGCATGTCTCCTTGCAGAAGAAGCTCTAGCTGAAAATGGCAGCAGATGGCAGTTTTGTCCAGGCAACATGTAAACGGAGAGCCACAGACACCACTGAATTACTGCAGGATGTAATGGCAGGCGAGAACGGAGAAAGCACTCGGGGAACTAATGGCAGGCGAAAACGCAGAAAGCACTTGGGGAATTAGGTAAGGAATCAAAGGGTGTGTGTGTGTGTGTGTGTGTGTGTGTGTGTGTGTGTGTGTGTGTGTGTGTGTGTGTGTGTGTGTGTGTGTGTTGTCCTGTATTATAGCCATAAACCCTTCTGGACAAAACACTGTAAGCAGTTTGATAATTGCATTTTCAGAATGTCCAGGAAAAAATAAAGTCAAACAGTAGACTGATGCAGCAGAGCTTATTTACCTTTTTCCCAACTACATGAAAACTTTAACATGGAGCAGTCTGACATGCATGTAATATTCCGATTTCCACAGCATTACTAATATGTTAAACTGAGTGCACAGTTAAGTAATTTCTTTTAGTGTATTCATTTTGAAACTGTAAACTGGATCTTTAGCACCACCTTTGATGCTTATGTTAAAAAATGATTTTGCAGGGGTTGGAAGTGGTAATGGGCATGTACTGCATCTGGTTCAGTTGGAAACTGTGCTTTAGTTTAATGGGTGAGGTTCTGACCAAGTGGGTGTGTGTAAATGCCCACTTGTGATTTAAGGAGATAACCATAGTTCTCAATGTCTAAAGTTTTATGGAATGTTTTGCTCATACTTTTGGTCTGTTCCTCATAAAATTTGTGGTTTGCTAACAAATCAGTGAGAAGTTGAACTGAGTTCACTAAATAATGATAGCCATTTAAGTTTCAGTCTTCCTATCTTTTCAGGAAATGCATGGTAAAATAAAACATTTTATTCCAGCAACTTTTCTAAGATTATACAAGCAATGTTTAAAATGTGTCCCTGTTTTGGGCTTTTGTCACCCCCTCAAATATATTTTGACTTTTCCAGATTTCTTGTGCTGCATAGTTCGTCAGGGGCAGAGAAGGTTAGTGCTGGTTATGACAAATCTGTTTGTGGTGTTAGTAGCACAACAGGGAGAAATTAATACTTGCTTTTGATGCAGAAGATTGTGGGTTCATTGTGAAACCATATTGCTTTGTTTAGCACATATCTTAGTGTTTGTGCATTGTGCTATAACATGTAAAAATAAAATCCAAATAATCATTGTAAAAGTAAAACAGTATGCATATTAGTGTTTATGGTAAATGGAACAAAATAGCCAGGTAATGGGACATTGGAATGGCTGCAGGGGGACTCTGGTGCCATATTTTGGTTGTCTGTCCTTTAGTTTGTGTTGGTATCCTACAATTCCATTGGAGTGGGCGGGGTTGTGTAATTATGTATGCAAATTCTATGTTAATCAGCATACAGATTTGTACCTATTTTTCATGGGCCTTGTCCAGATTTTTGATATTTCCAGGTTGAGAGGTATGGGCAACAGTAAGGATTGTGGAAAGGTGTACAGCTCAGCAAACAGTATGGTCTCAGTGCAAATATCATAATTTCGGCTTTAACACAAATTATACATGTTATATGTTAGGCACCACAATACATCACAGGTAATGACTCCATGTTACAGGAGGTGATGTATAAGACAGGGGTTTCCATTCACATGGAAGAGCACCAGCAAGGCACCAGGCGAGCAAACATGCAGGAAGCTCCAGTCAGCAAAAGGTGTTGCTGTAAGATGCATTCTGTCTCTACAGGTACTACCCAGGTTCTGCAAATAAAAGAAAACAATGTTAGGTGTGGTAGAAGAGGTTATTTCCCAACTATCTTCCATAAGCGTTGTACTTACATCTTCCAAATTTCTTGATGTTCGCCAATGATGTCTTTGCCCATTGCACGGTATATATATATATATATATATATATATATATATATATATATATATATATATATATAGGTCTACCTGAAAATGCTGAAAGTCCTAAATGCCGATGACGAGAACACCGACACTGGAAAATCGACAATGGAGATGATTGACAGTTGAAAATCCCGATGCTGAGAACACCAACATATTAAGGTAAGTGTGCGATAGTGATGGACCGTAGGGTTAGAGGCAGATTAGGTGAGTTAGGGTTAGGGCGCGGGTCAGGTGAGTGTGTGATAGTGACAGACTTTAGGGTTAGGGGCAGGTTAAGTGAGCTAGGGTTAGGGCGTGAGTTAGGTGAGTGTGCGATAGTGACGGACCTTAGGGTTAGGGTTAAGGTTAGTGCATAGATAGTTGTGTATGTAAGGTTTAGTGTAGGTTTGTAAGGTTTTTGGTGTGCTTGTGTTGTGTGTGTGCTTTTTGGACAGGGGATTTGTTTTATTTGTTGACTGTCGGGATTGTGGTTTGTTGGGCATGTGAAGTTTCGTGTTTTTGAACTTTCGGCTTTGTGGTGTCGTTTTTTTCGTTGTTTGTGTTTTCGCATGTTGGTGTTTTCAGGTAGACCATATATATATATATATATATATATATATATATATATATATATATATATATATATATATATAATATATTTGGGGTCCAAGCTTCATCACTCCACTGTTTTCTTCAGTACAGCCCTCACCTCAAGCTAGGTAAGCAGGGTACCCTTCTCATGGCAGAAATCTGCTCCTTCTTATGTGCCAGTCTATGATGAAACAGTGTGACTGGACTTCTGTGCTGTAGACACTGTTTGGTAATGTTGTAGGCATTGTACTGCATTCCATTCTGTGGCCCCTGAATCTGGAGCCAGCCATTGGTACTTCACCTCCTGATAGTCTGAGGTTGCTCCTATTTATCTTTAGAATATTCTTATTCTTACCAGCTAAATGCTCCATGTAGGGCTGATAAACAGGCTGTGAAAAAAATCTGTTGTATTACTGATGACATATATTTTGGAGTTTGCCCCATAAGGCTCACACTGCTTCCCCATGGCTTTGTGCAGCCAGCTAATAGCTTGCCAAATGTAATGCTGCCTTAAAATTGTTTTTATCAGCTTCTAAAAGTAGCAGAGTGTGCGCCCTCCATTGTTTTACAGCTATGTGCCGTACAGCTGGGCAACCTTGCACCTTACTAGTTTCTCTAAACTGCTGCAGTATCCTTTTACAAGCCACCTAATTACCTGTACTGAGGGTGTTTACGACCCATTATTCTCACACATCCACTGATACTGCAAATTAATTTGTGCCCACACTGCTACTGGTGCTTTTTCCAGTGCCACACTTTTGAGTTGAGCCCACTGTGAAAGCAACATAGTGTAAAATGTCCAATTATTCTTCACCTCACCCTTTTTGTTGATTGCACCCTGCCTGACTATACATATGTTGCCCGATTTTGAGTTTGGAGTACCTTGTTTGCCTTCTATTTGTATATCCAGGAGGAGCTACAGCTCTGTAATGGCAAATTAATGTCTACATGTAATTAGTCTTGGCCACCTGCTGCCGAGCTTTCCTCACCCTATGTATCCCCCCACCAAATGCTTAGGGACACGGCAACAGTTATTCCAGAAAAAAAGTGCAGCACAGTCTGAGTGTGTGCTAGTTACTTATAAAAGTAATAAGTTACCATTACTAGTTACTTTTCAATCAAAGTAATATATCACTATTACTTATTAATTTTCTAAAAAAGTAATATATTGCTATTAATACTTACAAAAGTAATGCGTTACTTTTAGATAAGTGTAGGTTATCAATTATAATATTGAAATTTCTTCACACAAGGAAGCACATGCATATAAGTGTCTTATTAAAGTTGTATACACAATGCTGCAGTGATGATGAATAGCATTTAACAGTTGGAAAAGCTCCAACAGATTACTCGTTATAGCTAGGTGGCACAGTAGTGCAGCAGTTAGCATTATCACCTCACAGCAAGAGGTTCTCCAGTTCGATTCTCAGCAGGGGTGCCTTCTGTGTGGAGTCTGTATGTCCAGTGTGGGTTTTCTTCATGTGCTCCAGATTCCTCCCACATTCCCAAGACATGCTGCAGGTGAATTGGACATTCTAAATTGGCCCTAGGTGTTTGTGTGGGTGCTTGTGCTTTCTGAGGAAGTTTAGGTGCTGGGCTGGCAACTCCACACTGTAAAACTCTACTGTTCCTTGTTCTGCAGATTGATGATCTATCATGGTAACCCTTAATGGGAGCAGTTGAAAGGAGAAGAAGACTAGTCTTTATAGCTAGAGTCACAAATAATAAGTAAACCAAAGCATACAGAGCTAGCAGCACAAGACCTATAACAAACTATCACATTTTCTCTATTTTCAGCAACTAAAAATTGAAACCCAAAGTTTTAGTGGGTGAGAGTCTCACAGTACCAGGACAGAGCCAGAGTCTGGTCGTCATCAGCGTGCACCTCCTTGCAGTGCTAAAAAATGAAGTAAATTTTGCTCCAGACTAATTCTAATCTATTATGAATATTATGTGGTATGAGTTGTGCCCACATCATATCGTAATTTTTCATCCAAATTGCCTCTTCAAAGTCTCTATTATCTCCTAACATCTGATTACTGTCCGTACTATCCAGGGCCTCCTGAAGTTTTCCATCTGTCTTTAGGGGGAGATATCGCCCAGGTTGAAAACCACTGGTTTAAGCAAAATTAACTCAAAAGTAACGCACATTTAAGTTACTAGTTACTAAAAAATGAATATAGTGCTATTAATTTTTTTACTATTTCGACAAAGTAACTAGTCATATTATTATTTACTAGAAACTGTAAATATACTACAGCACACAAGTATGATTATCATTTCTAAAAATGTAGATGCTTGAAGGCAAGAATATTCTTGTCACTTGATAAGTTCATAGGTGGTTACTAGGCTACTGACCCAAAGGTCTTTATAAACCTAGCCATGTGTACCCAATATAATACTACAGAAATCCAATATAAAGGGTCTAGCCTATACTCAAGATCTTAGTTAGCAATGATTGCCCATATCTAGGAGGGTCATAGGTAAAATCCCCAGCAAGGAACTTATGGTTTCCCATCCAGGCTGCACTTAACCAGGGTCATACAAAGGCTGTGTTTGATGTGAACTGGTAGCGTATAACAGAGGAGTAGCAACCTCTGAGAGACATATCTGTCTCTCCAGCAGGTCCTATTTATGTCACAGGCCAGGATAAGGTCCCTAGAGCAAGTGACCCTTATCACGTTTGACCTGCAGATGTGCAGCATTTCCATTAGGTATGGATCTGAGATTGCTCTGCAGGCCATGCATAAGTCTCCTGTAAGTAGTCTGTTCACTACTGAATACAGTGACAGTAACTTCAGTCTGTCAATATATGACTTGTGCTTGAGACCCTGAATTTTCTTGGTTAGAAATCTCTGAGGTCTCTCGAGTTGCTACAGGTGCCTGGTAAGATACATACCAAAGGGAGCATTGCACTCAGTTATTGGCCTGATGAGGGTCGAGTATAGGGGAGTTATGACCTGTTTCACTCTTGGGGCAATGCCTCTGCTAATGAGGTGAGCCATGTAGAATGCCTTCCTTACCACAGTAGACACATGATGGGTCAACATTTAGGCTACAGTCAACTTGTGTTCCCAAGTCTCTCACTAATGAGTTGTAATGTAGCGATTATGTATATGATAGTCTGCATGGATATCATGTTTACTGAATGGGATGATAATGCATTTTTTGGCACAGAGTTTGAGTCTATGGATTTGATAACAATCATTGGTTTGTGTAAGCCCTCTTGAAGTATACTGACATCGTTTGGCGATTCAATGATTCCACCTAATTTGCAGTCATCATCAAACTTAGCTAGCCGCAGCCCCTCTGTTTTGACCTGAACCTCTGAAAAGTATATTCCAAACAATGGGGGGCCCAGCACTAACCCCTGTGGAACCCCACTACTGAAACGTCTGCTGGTTGAGGTAAAATCACCAACATTGACTGACTGCAATATGTCAGTGAGCCAGTTGCAATCAAACTGATAACATAAGGGTTGATATTCAACTGGGAGAGTTTATCAATGATGCCCAGCTAGGGGACTGTGTTGAAGGCCTTTGCTAAGTCAGATTTGCCTTCATTTATGGCTCTGGTGAAGTTTTCGAAGACGTCTACCGGGTTTAACAAGCATAACCTGTCTTGGACAAAACCAAACTGTGTCAGATCAAGGGTTTGGAGATCACCGATGTCCTTATTTATAGGGTCCATGATGATTTGTCCCATGGCCTGACAGAAAGGCTGGGTCTGTGGTTTCTGTAGTTTAATTCACACGTTTAATACTCTTGACAAGTGGTATATGACAAATGAAAAAAGACTGTTACTTGTAAAACTAGCAATAAAGGGTCAGTGATACAAATGTTGTTAGCAGTAGTTATACTATCACCTTAGTCAAAATACCTCCTGCATGTCAGTGTATGAGAACGTGCATGTATATATTCACTTACGCATAACACATATAAGTTATGTGTGTGTGTGTGTGTGTGTGTGTGTGTGTGTGTGTGTGTGTGTGTGTGTGTGTGTGTGTGTGTGTGTGTGTGTGTGTGTGCGCGTATATTTATATGTGTGTGTAGACATGCAAATATATGTGGCTGTATAAAGACATAAGTATATAAAGGAAACACATTTTAAACAACCAAAGCAATACATATGATAAACATATGAATCTATATAAACATCTATGAATCTATATAATGATGTATGACACATGCTTATATTTATTTAAATTATTATATATTTCCATCTTGATAAGGGAGATAAGTGGTCTAGTCAACATCATACATGACACATGCATTCATTTATTTAAATTAGTTTCAATTTCTATCTTGATATGGAGGTACGTGGTCTCTTCAACACAGCCATCTGAATCACAAAAGAGGCAAGTCTGAGAAAAGTTATGAGAATTCCAGTATTAACAATGAAGTACACCACTAAAACAATTATGTGCACTGCATACAAAGTTTTTATAAAATGCAATCATTATCATATATCCAGCATATACAAATTTGAGAGACATTCAAAAATACCTTGAATTGTAAACCAGTCAGTAAGAGATAGCAAGGTTGTGGTTTTACAACCAGATGAATATATTTAACTTAGATTACATATTGCATACATACTTACGCACACAGATAGGAAAATATAGGGAAATATAGCAACTACGTCTGCCTTAGTTTTCAAAGGTAACTAGTGTAACTCTACTGCACTCAAATATTCAGGAAAGAGTGAAAGAGCCAAACATTTTACAACAATGCAGGGAAGAAAAGTATGGAATCAGTGTTATACAGACATTTACTGTGTCATTCCTGAATGGTGTCATTCACTGGGAAAATACTTTTAGTACGCTAATAAGATTCAAGTTCAGAGTTGTCTGACATGTTTTTTTATTGAAACGTTTGAAGAGTTATAAGATTTTATTCTTCTAGAATCTTAGGACATTAGCAACTTGGGTTTGTTGCCAAGATTCAACTGTCCAAAGGAATGCTGTCCTGTGAAATAAGATAAACTGTCTTATAAATGTATGTCTGCATGAGTACATGCACTAATAAGCAACACTATTTCTAACCATATGAAAAATGAATACCAGCTAACGGAAAAAGCATGTAGCAGCAAGGCTGAAACAAAAACAAACATAAAAAATTCAATTGCGTAGCTGGGATAATCATTCCACTAAGTTTTACAAAAAAAACAAGCACATACTAAAGATGTAATTTCACTACTGCAAAGGCTGCAGATCTGGGTGTGACTAGATAGCATCTCTGGCTGAGGCTAAATCATTCAGCTATTCTAATAGCCTATGGGTGGGGGGAGGAAAATACAAAAGGACAAACTGTTAGCACTTCCCCCGCTGAAGTTTGTGAAGGCTGACCTGCGGTATGCAAAAAAGCTAATCTGAAAATCCTGCCTCTGTGTGAACATGTGACCTACATAGCACTAAAATGTAAACAAAGTACTCAGGCAAGCAGCTGATTTCAGAAACGAGATAGTGCCCCTTTAACCTTGAATTATCTTCTGCTCCTCCTTTCTCCCTTTCCACTTTACAAAAAAAAAAAAATTCTAAGCTTGTTTCCTGCCTTTCCTGTAAGTAGTCTACTCCAGATACAGATTTGCTGTATCCAGGACTGCTTGTAAGTTTCTGAGCCCCCAAGCCTTTCTGTGTTAAAGGGAAGCCTTCTATCTTATCAGTGGGAGTGGAAAGCACTAGGTAGCTTATCTAAGAAAAAAAAAAAAAAAAAAAAAAAAAACACTTAATGCATTGCCGCTTAGCTAGGGTTAAACTATTCCCGGCGCAATAAAGTCTACTCTTCGAATTTTCCCTTAGACCTAGCCAATTATTTTAGTTTTAGCAATCACATCTGTTTCTTTGAGATCAGCCCTTGTTCAGAACTTGTTGTAAGCACTAAATAAGCTACAAATTACTACAGCACTCAACTTTCCTCACTTGTCTAGAGGAAAACTGTTTTTAGTACTTAATATATAAGCACCTATCCAGGCATGTCTAAGGGGCAGCTCCTAGTGTTTTCTCCTGTCTACCTGATGAATCTGGGCATTTTAGGGCAATGCAGCAATTGCCTGAGATACACAGACAACCCTCTCCTGCTACCACCCAACACTACAACTTGTGAGAGATGCACTTATATAACCAAATGGGAAGCAAAGCTCTCTTCACCCAAGACTGGACTAGACAGTCAAGAGGAGAAGGTAAACACTTGCACCACACCAAACTCATCACATAGTCCCACTAAACTTACATCACCAAAACACACACATAGAAACACAAAACACACACCTACATTCACAGAGGCTCTCAATAAAAATCTACCCAACCAGCAGGGACCTCCAAAGTAGAAACACAAGCAATCTCCACCCCCCAACACAACACAAATGACACATAGCCCACAAACTCAGTGTGCCACTCAACCACAGCCCATAAGGCATAACAACGTACCCAACACTCTAGTCAAAGGTGACTCTATAGTCAGGCACACTGATGTTCCACTCACCAGGCTAAAAAAGGAGAAAGTTACTGTCCGCTGCCTGTCAGGTGCCAGGAGCCACCATATAATGCACACACTCAGGTCACTCCACAACAAGTACAAATATGACTTTGTCATTGTCAATGTTGGTGTGAATGACCTGAGACATACCTCCCTGGACTACATGAAAAGAGATATGGAGGAACTATCCAATCTTGTAGCCCAGGCAGGTATGACCCTAGCCCTGAGTAGCATCCTGCCATCACCCAGAATGATACCACAGTACAAGGACAAAATGATTGACTTTAACAATTGGCTAACCTTCTGGTGTCATTCTAAGGGGATCCAGGATCTGTCTGCCTGAGATAACATGATCGACAGACCACGATGCTTTGCCAGAGATGGCCTGCACCTGTTGCTCTTGGGATTCTGGATACTGAATAAGGTTCTTGCCACATCTATAGTGCCTTTTTTAGGCAAGGTTCAAATGACAAATTCACCACCATACCAGGTGCAAACAAGCAAAATCTTAGGGTAATGCTACTCAATGATAGAAGTCTAAACCTCAAAATGCACTCACTCGAGGCGCTCCTTAAAATGGAGAACATTGACATCTATGCATTGACAGAGACCTGGTTCAGGGCTCTAGAGGGCACCCCTGCATTACCAGGCTTTAATTCATACCACACCTTTCGGCCACCTAACCTGGACTGAAACACTAAAGGCAGAGGCGTGTCCATATTCATTAAGGATATCCACACCTCCAGGCTAGTTGCTCAGCATAATGCATCTGAGATTATCCAAGTGTAACTAACTCTGGGCAAGACTGCAATCCAAATTGTAGTTTCCACAGATCCCACACCATGCCCCAGGATTCCCACTCTTCATTTCTTGATACACTGGAAAATATTAGGGAACAACCTAACACCTTAATAATGGGTGATTTCAACTACCCCACCATTAACTGAAAAAACTACTCATTTACCAACTCTTTTGCTCAATGTTTTCTGGAATTCATACATTTCAATGCATTGGATCAATTTATCCACACCCCCACCAGGGGCAGCAATATCCTAGACCTGGTCATTACCAACACGGGCAACCGGTGTTCCACCCCTGAGGTCAATTCCTCGTTGGTCAGATCCGACTACAAGCTAATCACCCTACACATCCACATCCTGTCCCCACCCCCCATTAAGGAAACCACAGTAAAAAATTTCTCCAAAGCCAACTTCACACTTCTTAAGACAGAAGTGGCAAACTTCACGACACCCATGCAGATGGACAATAGAAGTACGACTGCTAAATCCTACACAGATGCACTTTATACGCACTTACATGAATGCATGGATCATGCAATCCCTAACAGAATCAATATGCTATCCTCCAAAAAAAGGAACCAATTTGGTGGTCCCCTGCCATAAACAAACTCTACAACAGAAGAAAGAAACTGTTGCAAAAAAGAGTAAAATCCTATGATTGGAGGAACTCCCTGGTCAGCCTCAGTAAGAAGATCCCTCTTAAAATCCTCCAAAGCTAGTTATGAAAACAAAATTGCCACTGATATTAAAGATAACCACATACATTCTATAGCTATGTCAAGAACCTCAATGACAACACTCAGATATGCTCTGAGTTACAGCACAATGGCACTAAATATACAGAACCAACTGATATTGCCAACATCCTGGCAGATAGGCTCAGTGCTAACTTTACCCCCCCCCTCTTATCCCCTAAAGGGCCCATCTCTAAACTGAAAGAATGTAAAGTTCCTGTAATCACAGCTGCACAGGTAAAAACCACACTCTCCAAAGCCAAGAACACAGCATCCATGGGACCTGACAACATCCCAGGCTGCATTCTACATGAACTACAGAACAAACTGGCACCCCAGCTAAGTACCATGCTCAATCATAGCCTCACCTCAGGCTTTGTGCCCACTGAATGGTGCACAGCGATGGTTATCCCACTCCACATTCCACAAAGGGGGAGCCACCATGGACCCCGGGAACTACTGCCCCATTAGCCTGACGAGCCTGTTCTGCAAGGCTATGGAACGTATCATTATGGAACTTATAAATAATGACATTGGTAATCTCCAAACTCTGGACCCAACGCAGTTCGAGTTTGTAAAATGCAGATCATGTCTCCTAAACCTGATAGACTTCTTTGAAGTGGTCACCAAAGCCGTAGATGAGGGTAAGGTGGTTCAGACAGCCTATCTAGATCTCGCCAAGGCTTTTGACACCATCCCCCACTCTGGAATTATAGGTAAACTCACTAAACTAGGTATAAATCCCTATGTCACAAGATGAGTTACCAACTGGCTCATTGACAGAACCCACACTGTGAAAGTAGCAGCCTCCAAATTCGACTTCAGACCAGTGACAAGTGGAGTACCACAGGGTTCAATTCTGGGTCCTCTCCTGTTTGCTATCTACTTCTCTGATGTACAGGCTAACACAGAAGGTCTTTGGCTAATGAAGTTCGCAGATAACTGCAAACTTGAAGACATAATCAAAACTTCTAACTATGTTGACATCCTACAAAAAGGCCTTGCTGAGACAGATGCCTGGTGTCAAAGCCATGGCCTCAAGCTCAATGCCAAAAAGTGCATTGTCATCCCTTTTGGTAAAAACTCTGTACCCATGAACTATCACATAGGCGGTAGTCTACTTAACACCAAAAGTGTAATAAGAGACCTTGGGACACTGGTGTACAGTAGTCTTTCCTTTGATAATCACATCACCACTGTAGTCAGGAAATCCCTCTACATAGCACACTTTATCACAAAAGGTTTCTCATCCAGGAAAAAAGAGGTCATTGTTCCCCTCTACTCATCACTCATTAAACCCATTATAGAATACAGCGACCCTTTTGGTATGTACCTCACAAGATATCTACAATAACTGGAAAGACCGCAGAAATACCTCACAAAGAGGATTACTGGCCTCAAACAGATGCCCTATGCAGACCATCTCAAAAAACTCCAGCTTTACTCCGTCGCATATCACCTACTCAGAGGCAATCTCTGCCTAACATACAAAGCTATGTCAAACCCAGGGCTGCTGGACATGCTCCACTTAAAGAAATCCCAATCCCTCCAAGCTACACGCTCTAGGGACCTAAACCTTGTCACCACAATAAACAGAACATGCTGGAGGGATAGATTCCTGTCCCAGAAACTTCCCATACTCTGGAACAAACTACCTATCTATACCAAACAATGCTTCTCATTAGCACCCTTAAAGAAAAATCTTGATGATTGGATGGGAGATAGGAAATTCACCCCGGGGATCACTTCTGTGGTTCTACTCGACAGGGGCACAAGAAAATAATTTTCTTGGGTGGCAAAACCCAGGGTACCTTTTTGGTTAGGCTTATATAGGCCCTAGGGCCAATAGCCTAGTATCTACCTATGAACCTATGAACCTATATACACATATATATATATATATATATATATATATATATATATATATATATATATATATAGTTTATTTTTTTATTTATTGTTATTGACATAAATGTTAGAAGCATAAGAAATAAAATTGCTGAGCTACATTCCTGTATTACCCAACATTAGCCTAATATTCTCGCTGTAACTAAATCTTTGCTAAAACGAAGCATAAAAAAACTCCAAAATTACACCTCTCAGGTATAATATTATCTGTAATGACCACATAAAAAGGAAAGTTGGTGGTATTGCTTTAATAGTTGCCAATAACTACCACATTTCCCCTTACAACAGACCAATAACAAATTCAGTTCAGCAAAGCTTCTTATAATTTTCCTGAAATTAAACAATTATAAAAATATATATTACTGTTCTTTACATCTTTCCTGGCAACACAGCTGAACTGGAAGATATCCTACAATGGCATCCATAGCAATTCCACAAGAAATAATACTACTAGGTGATGTGAATGTCAGTTGGTTGGACATAAACTCAAACTCTCCTACATCTGGCATGAATCTATTTGGTTTCACACAACTATTAAATAGCCCCAAACATTATAGCAAGATATCAAATTCCCAATTAAATTGGATCTTAGTCTCAGACCCTAGCAAATACAACAACACCGGTAAAATGTCTGACTGTCTCAGTGATTATCTCACATTCTATATAACCAGACATCTCATCTATACACTTAAACAGCATGTTTATAAAACAACACACAACATTTCCAGGTTTAACCTAGAAATGTTCATTACTAACCTGTCTTCTATTAACTGGAACTTAATGTTGGAATTGAATTCATTCTCACGTATTGTTGAGTGCCTTCATGAGGCAGACCTTGTTTTTACAAAATCTCACCAAGACAACAGTGATATATAGACTGTATTTTTACAAGGGGTTTGAATGGATAGATGATAATATCAGCAAGTAGAGGAGAGTAGTATTGCTGGAACTGAATTCATTTTCATGTCTTGGTGAGTAACTTCATGAGGAAGACCCTGTTTTTACAAAATCTCACCAAGAGGACACTGATATCTAGACTGTATTTTGTATAGCATTCATCATGGACTGAAGCAGGTTAAAAAAATTGCAAAGACAGCTGGGTGCACAAGTCCCAGGATAAAAATGTGCCCAAACCTAGTATGCACACTGGTGCTGGGAATGGAAAAATGACATTGTGGAATCCTCAAGATACAGAAACATTTATATAATGGGTTTAGGCCAGGCTCATGGGGAGGATGGCCCTCTATTGTAGAAGGAAGTAATAGTCTACAAAAATCACAAAAACTGACAGGCCCAAAAAAGAGCTATAAAGATGAGAGAGTAGACTAGGGATGGTAAGACAGAAATTATGTAGCGTTGCTATGTTACCATTATGCAATAAGCCCAGGATATTCAAACAGAAGATATACAAAAACATTAAGAGAGAAATTAGAGGAAATAAAAATATGTGTACAAGAAAAACTGTCAAAAGCTTCAAATGCAAATTTTTGTTCATTAATATAATAGATTCATGAAAAACATTATATAGGCCAAGAAATCTTGAGCAGTTTGGGAAAATAAGCAACTAAGGAAGTGTGATTTTTGAAAGGTATAAAAAAGAAACATGGACATGGGAAAGAAAGAGAGATCTGATATGGTGCAATATATATGCACAGGAGAAAGTAAAATTAATTAATAGAAAAAGCAGTTTGAAAGATATTCAAACAGAAATGCAGGCAAAGGCATCCAGATATGAACAATTTCACAATACAAAAAATAAAATAACAATGGGGGGGAACGATCTTAAGACTAGTAATGGAAATCAAACCACAAGTGAATAAACATCAGGCAGAAACTGAATGTGCCAAAAAGCAAAAGAAAGAATATAAGGTGGAGGATCAGATGAAAAAGCAAGGAATGTGGAAATGGCATAAATATAGTTGCAAGTGCAGAAATCTTCTGGAACAACCTGATGTCAATCAGGATGTAAAGCAGGAATGGTTAAGAAGCAGTGAATGAATTTATACTAAATATGAAAGGTTAATATTGGCAGCCCAGAACAGTGGTCTTCATACATTTTGGTTTACAAAGTCCATTGAACATGTTAGATAAACATAAATGCAGGTTTTGTAAAACAGAATTGCTGGGTGTGATACACTAATGGCAGAGGAACTGTATGCTGAAAGGCATAAAAATGTGACAAGGCTGTTGCATTGGGGATTGTGCAAACATTATAATACTGAAGTAGCTGAAAGACATTGGAAACATGACCCACAAAGCATTACAGAAAATGAAGTTTATGTCACATGGGATCACCCATTACCTGCAGTTCAAAAATAAATGTGAGAAAAACAGATATAGTAGTCCAGGAAAAAAAAGACAAAAGCATTGATAATTGAAATTGCTACAGCCAGTGAATACAGTGGCTTACATGCAGAGAGACACAAAGTCATAAAATGTCAGGATTTGCAAGCAGAACAGAGCAATGTGGTAGAAAGATACCCAGACAGTTTGAAAAGCAGTATGAGTAATGGGTCTTTTAAAAATGAATTTAGAGTCATATTGAAATATCTTACTGATACATGTAACTCCATATGAATTACAGAAGGAGTAGTTCTGGGCACATCATGGGTGCTGCTGAGCACGTTTGGCTAACATCAAAAATTGAAACAATACTAATTTCATGAACTTTAATCATACTTTGACTAAGGAATGTGGTCCTTTCCCATCATGGTATTAGAAGCACAAAAAAGCAGATATCTCATGAATCTACATAAACAGTGCATTTATAAAACAACACACAACCTTTCTAAATTTAACCCAGACATGTTCATTACTAACCATCATCCATTAACTGGAACTTCCTAAAAATCTTCCTCTTAGATGATGCTGTAGATGAATTCAGTATGACTTTCCTGAATTTCCTAAACAGCCTTGTACCTTCTAGACGTAAGAGACTAAAACAAGTAATGCAATTTGGCTATCCAAAAAGAGCCGAATGCTAATGCATGATGGAGAAAAAGCATGGAATGAATGGCAAAAATATATAATACCACATCTTAAAAACGTTGGATTGCTTTGCAATCATACTTAAATTAATGAAGACAGAAAACATAATATAATAACTTTCAGAATAATAATGAATACAATCCTAAAAACTTCTGGACAGCCATTAAAGAAATCTTGCATCCCGGCCATAAATTAAACCTTAACCCCTCTCCCAATAACTCATCACTCAAAGCTGCAATACAGGTCAATTCTTATTTCATAGATAGTATAGCATCTCTAACCAAATATTCACCAACGTCTAATCCTAACCCTGACCTGTAGCCAGATATCACCAGATCCAGTTTCACCTTCAAACCTGTGCCCCAATTCTATGTAAAACTATTCTTGAACAAACTAAAAAAAATGCTCTACTTTAGATGATGACCTTCCAAGTGAGAAGCTTAACATGCTAGCTGAAAGAATTGGCTACCCTGTCTCAATCCTTAGAAATAGTTCAGTCCATAAATTCCATGTCCCGTCTCTATGGAAATAGTCACACATCATCCCTTTGCACAAAGGAGGAAATTAAACAGACATTAGTAACTTTAGACCTATAGCAATCTTATACCCCCTCTCAAAAATACTTCAAAAATCTATTCAAAAATAATTGCTAATTTATCTCCAGCAGGAAGAGCTCATCTCCCCCACTCTACATGGTTTCTGCCCTTCCCATTGTAGTAACACTGCACTTCTAACCTATACAGACACTATCAATAAAGCTAGAAATAATGGCAAACTAGTCTCCTACTTATTTCTAGATTTGTCTAAAGCTTCTGATACAGTTTGTCACAGCAAGCTTCTACTTCAAATGTCCTCATTAGGTCTCTCTCAGCCCACCCTTTTATTGTTCAAAAGCTACCTATCAAATAGGTATCAGTCAGTAAAAGGCACTTCACTCTCTCTCCATACCTCCCATTCATCAGTGATGTACCACAAGACTTTGTCCTTGGCAGCCTCCTTTTTAACATTGTCACCAACACCCTCTAACCATCCAAACAACAGATTTGCCTAATACAGTATGCAGATGACTTCCCACTCATTTACACATCTGACAACATGGCATATATTCAAAAAATTACTCATGAAGCTTTAACAGTAACTGAAACATGGCTTTGTAACTCACAACTCATGCTCAACACTAAAAAAGCAAATTACTACTTTTTCCTGCCAAATCCCTATCTCATGAAAAAAAAATTAAAGTGCTTTTTCTTGATAATACAACTACTGAAGTTACTCCTCATACCAAATTGTTGGGGATGATAGTGGATGATAATCTTACTTTTTCTTGCGTATACAAAATTGCACAAGACACACTCATCGAAAACTAGGGATGCTTTACAGAGCCAGAATCAATCTCATCAATGCAACTAAAGCTAAACCTTTCACTACATATCTTCTCTCCACACTTTTTATGGTGCTCCCATCCTTACAAACCTTCAGGCATCACAAAGATCAAAACTTGAGCAATGCTATAACAAGGTTGCTAAATTTGTAGCAAATGCCCTTTTCAGAACTTACCACTGTAAAGCACTAAAAAGCCTACATTGGTTAGAACCACCACATCAACTAATATATACATACGTAGCTTCTTACCACCTATAAAAATTATCCAGAAGCCACTTGCTTATCCGGCACTAAATACCATTTTACACAACTTTGTTCCTAGTTGGTTATTATGACCCATTGACCAGAAACTCCTGTCTGTCCACAAACCTATCAATCTGCTCAGCATTTTCTGTACTTGTACCATGTTGCTAAGGCCTGGGACTCCTTATCTATATTTATCAGGTCAATACCCTCTCTCCCATCCTTCAAAACTGCTTGAAACATTCAGGTAGGTTATTTGTGTTGCTTATTTATTTATTTTTTTTTGGGATGATTGAACTTTTAAAAGTTCAATCATATGGTGTCGACCATATGACACTCAAACTTTTAAACGTTCGAGCATCCAGTTTAGACCCTTTACAGTCAGCTTGATTCATGTCAACATTCCCACTATTCAGATTTCATCGACTTTGGTCAAATCATTTCCAAATAGTTTCTATTAAAATTTAAAGTTACATAGGTTGTATATAAATATGTCTTTAATACATGGAGGCATATACAGTGAATCATCATCAGTAACCATAGATTGATAGGTTTCATGCAAGAATATTTGTTACTATAAAGACTTGCTCAAAATCAGGGGCATAGGAAGATAAGATAAAGAGTTACAACAACCCAAAGAAAGGAAGAAGGGGAGGAGGCACAAGAAAGATAAAGGAGAAGTGATGATACAGGAAGATATAGTTGCAATAACAGTACATTACATTTTCTGCAGCAGAGAGTTATGGTTTAAGTTCATATTGGTATATTAGTACTAGTGTTACAGGGGCAGTACAGATGCAGAGCCATTTATCTTTCAGGTATTGCTTCAGTTGGGATTTAATGTCTTTTTACACTCTCTCTTTCACACACACACACACACACGCACACATACACAAACACACACACACACACACACACACACACACATATATATATATATATATATATAGAGAGAGAGAGAGATGTGTGTGTGTGTGTGTGTGTGTGTGTGTGTGTGTGTGTGTGTGTGTGTGTGTGTGTGTGTGTGTGTGTGTATACAGGTAGAGAGAGATTAGATAGATACATAGATATATAGATAGATAGATAGATAGATAGATAGATAGATAGATAGATAGATAGATAGCCATAGCTGCATAGATAGATAGATAGATAGATTGATAGATAGATATAAAGAGTTTCATGTGTGTTACTTCCCTACAAAATGAATTTTGTTGTTTGGCTTGTTTTGCCTACATGCCATTTTGTCTAATTGACAATGGCAAAACATTGCTGGATGTAGTTTACAGTAATTTTAGCTAAACAATGCACTGTTCTGCTCATTCTATGTTTTCTGAGTGGTTGATTTTTTCTCTCATATCTCTCTTGCCTTCTAAGCAATGTAAAAGGATTTTCTTCTTTACAGTCTATTACCTCAATGCATATTGAGATTGTTGGTTACTTATGTGTACATATGTATGTATAATTGACTTCTTGAAGGATTCAGAAATTGCAACAAAAGCCTCTCTTGCCATGTCTGGTGCCATATTTAGTATGTATCAAGCTTGTGCACTGTTAAAGTAAACAATGCTTTTTAAGAGTTAATGATTCCTTGGTAGCATCTCATTTCTTAATATAATTGCCTCCCTCAATGACTCAGACTATTATGCCCTTATGTCCTCATGAGAAAATGAATGACCATGAAACCATGATGTGCAGTAATATGAGACATCCATCTGCTATGTTTACAAATACTTTCTCCTAAAAATGTCTTTGATCTCTAACTACTATGCAGTGTTACAGCAGTTTCTTACTTCTACATTTTCCAAGTAGAGAAGTTATTCTTCATTTTCAGGAAGTCATAGGAAGATAGACACTATTTTCTATAAATATTTGTGTTTACTAAAATGATTCTTATAGGATATGGTGACACATAGATCCTGTTATCTGTTCAAAATAAAAGAAATCCAATAGTTTAACAGGAAACAAAATATAAATCTAAGATGCTTTATGTAAGCGTAAAAGCAGGCTACAAGGAGGAATATATGATTTCCAGTACATAGTGATACTTAAGATTAATAAAGAAAAGCAAGAAAAATAGACTTAGTTTTGCTTACTTGCTGTCAAGTGGTTTCAGAAAAAATATACAAATATACAGGTCACTAACTGAAAATGATAGCATTGTCATTAAAATACTTTTATGTAACTCTGTGTGCCTCTCTTCTATGTGGTCTACCTACTTTTTAACCTTGATGGTCATTACATGTTCGTCACTGTGACTGAACATTTTAAATAAAAAATTCCGATATTAAGCATTTTATTTATCAACTTATAACTGAGAGCTATAAAAAGCAATTATCTTTACATAAACAATCTTTTTGCTGATGAATATTTATCCAGCCCTTGTGTCTTTCAAATAATAATTACAATGGGTGTTTCAGGACTTGATTCTACAAAGCACCAAGCAGAACAGAACAATATTTATCAAATTAAATCTCGTTTATGGCTTTTATGATTTTTCAAAATTTTCTCTGTTTTCAACATAAATGCTGAGGACTTTCTGTATATATAAAATGGTGAAAATATCCGTATCATGTTATGATGCAATTTCGGTTATCGATGGTACAGGGGAAAGTATTTTGGCTTGAACGTCTGAAGGTCAGACCTCCTATCAGTTTGAAGAAATTATTTTAATGTCAATTTCAAAGTACTTATGATTCCTTAAAGAAGGGAATCTTGATTGTTAGATATGTTCTTAAGTCTGGTGAAGAACAAAAATTCCATCACAACTGCGTAAACCACAACAATAGTAATCACTTTTCAGGATTAAACTACAAAATAATAGCATGAGAGGTTAGGAAAAGGATTCTCACAGATATGCGGAATACATAAGTTTAAAATCTTAATCATTTGCATCTTATAAGATAATAAAATTTGGCAACTTTAAGATAAAAAATTAAATTAAGGAAAATCACTTTGGAGATCGTTAATATTTTTGCCCCTCTTTGGCTCTTTCTGTGCAGATTGTGTGCAGAAACTATTGAGGCAAAATGATCAACAAAATCAGCATCTCTAGATTCACTGAAATCATTCAGGAAATCATTCTTAGGATTTTTCCCTTTAGTAATAATAGTAGAATTGTTAATTAATTGATCCATGCTATGCTGTGTACCTTCCACTTTTCCTCATAAAATTTGAAGCATATTATCCATGAAAAAAACATTAAACAACTAAAAAGAATATGCAAAATGAAATAACAATACTTTTCCACACATGTAGTTTATTATCCCGGCACCATGGCAAACAGCTTTACAGGGAGGACTAAAAATGATCACAAACACATATGCAATAAATAAACAATAATGACATCACAAGTAATCAATTAAGAAAATCTTCAGATTGCAGATCTGATTTCACCCATTAGTTATCAGTGTATAAACTTTAATATAAAACACCGTCTTTTGAATACAGATTCTTTTTTACTAATATTTCATTTTCAACATGCGCATGCATTTGTCTGAAAACAGTAAATTTTAGATTCATTAACTTCATTAACTTTTAACAATTAATGTTCATAAAAAATGAATTGTTAATGAACTAATGTGAATATTTGTATGTATATTTCTGAAATGTTCCTTAAGCATAGCAGCTAACATCCATTGGTCTCACATATATAGAACAGATAACATGAATGTTGAATAGCATAAACTACTGCACTACATATGCAGATGAATTTACCTCTAGTACTTTTTTATAGTTAATTCCATCACATTTCTGACAAACTAAAGGACAAATCAGAGCTGTAATTGGAAGAGTTTTTTTAAATTAAATAATGATGAAGCCATTATTTGTTTGCAATTTATTATATATGGGTTTGCGGTGATTTTATTTTATCCCCGCTGGAAGGCTGTTTGCTGAGGTGCTTGGAGAATAAACTTTATGTGTGAAAAAGTGTCATTGTTTCCTCCTTCAAGACTGTACCCAATAAAACTCTCTCAGGTCTCAGTTTTCTGGAACTACTTTAATGACAATTAAAACTTACATCATCTAATCACACATTGTCAAGAACAATGCATACACTATGTTTTTTTTTTTATATACATTTGTTGAGCAGATGATCCCACTGAACATTGGTGCCCCTTTTCAGTGGCGGCCAGAGAACACTGTCTGGTCAAGTGACTTGCTTGGAATCACACAGTATACAAGCAAAGGTGGAAAGAATGAAACCCTGAACCTTGACTACAAAAAGCATCTCATTAACAGAGCAGAGCATTAATCCTCTATACTGACAGACATATTTCCTTCTTAGATTTGTCAAATAAGTTTCACATAGTTGTTCGCAATGTTATGTTAGGAAAACTTTGTCAGACATGCCACTAATAATAAATATTCTGTTGCTCCATTTACCTGATCAAATAAAGGCAGGCTTACCTTGTAATCCATCCAGACACCAACCTCTACATCACAGGTGACCCCCCCCATTCATACCAATGAACTACATCACATTAGTATAATAATGGGATTACACAAATTCAGTATACTGATGATTTGACTCTATATCATTGTGCTGAGACAAATAAATTCATGTCAGATTTACAGTAAGGTTTTGATACTACAAAAACATGATTTGAGAATAGCAGGTTCATTTTAAATGAAAAAAGCTAGTCATTTTCAATAAAAATGGATGGAGCACATGCCCAAATTTTGTTTGTTATATAAAGTTTTCACAGGGTCTATTTATCCCATATTACATAGATTTCTGGAAATATTTAGGAATACACGTTAATCAAGAACTCACAGTAAAAAAACAGACAGATAGTATTTTAAACAAAAAGACATCAAACGAGGTTGCCTTTAGATGAATGAGATTTTTCTAACTCCCATTCTTTAAAGAGTTAGGCTAGCACAAGCACAACTCGTATCAAAACTCCTGTACTGCAACACCTTCATTAGCAATCAATCAAGTCATCTAAATAAGAATTTTTAAGTAGCTACAACAACATCCTTAGGTGTGTTGCAAGCCTACCAGCAGTTACCCATGGCTATAGCAAGCTCTGAAAAATTTAACTGGATGACTTCCTCTCAAAGAAGCCTGTGCAGTATATTTTCTATGCTTAGCTTTAAAATAGGAATGATTGGTCCTATTTTTTCTAGTCTCTTCTCTTAGCACAGTAGTGCAAAGAATAGATGACCTTCTATTCTGATGTTGCAGTATTCATAACAGTAGAGAGTTACTGCTTGCAGTGCCACTGTCTGGCCAGTATACCAAAGTTTTAGTGTAGGATGGTACATGTGACATTGGATACCAGGGCCATAAACTGACATTCGGTATAAATTTGATGTCTGCACATACCCTCATCAGAAATTTTCTGCCGCAGTGATCATCGGATGCCTATTTGCCACTTTCAGTTGTGCATCGCATTTCTTCAGATGACCGCATTCCTGATCGTTTAAGACCAGACGACCATTTTTGACCATTACAGATAAGTGCCTGGTGAGGTTTTCTTACTTATTTTGCTTACTGTTAGAATTACATGTCAGCTAGGAAAGGAAAGTGTGCTTGTGGGAGACAAATTCCTCACAAGGACACACACAATAAGTGTGTTTTTTGTCTAGGAGAGACCCACAACCATACATCCTGTTTAATCTGTAAGTCATTCGTCCCCAAAACCCTACATAGTCAATTAGCAGCCTTGAATCTTTATCTTGAGAACTCAGGACTCAGACACTTGGCATTAAGCATGGAGAGAGGAGTAGGCCCTTCCAACAAGCTGCCTCAGAAGAAGGCGGAAAAAGCTAGGCCCAAACCCCAGGCTGCACCTCAGGCACCCAGACAGGCTCTAGAGGTGATTGAAGACCCAAAGTCTGTTCAGATAACAGTTACCAAAGTAGGCCCAGGAACCTTAATGGAAACTGGGGTGCAGGATACCGAAGGTATATCCACTAAGATAATTCAGCCATCAGAGCTTGATGGTGGAGGGGAACCATGGCTCTCATCCTCGGAAGCCCCTGCTTCTCCTGTTCATCCTAGGCCGATGTCCGCTTCTCTTCTGACTGCTCCTACAATCCCTTTGAAAAGAAAACAGAAATCCAAGCACTCTGAACTCCCACAGATGCCTGACTGGGAATCTATCTCTCAAAGTCTGTTTCAGGCTTTTCAGGCATTACAATCACAGAAACTTCCCCCTACTCTCACTCCTCAACAGTAGCGGCTGGTGACTTCAAATTAAAGGGGGGCTGCAGGAGACAGCTGAATGGGTGGGGCCAAAGGGAAGGGGTGTGGCCAACCAGAAAGGGGTGGTGCTATGCTCAAAACCACAACAACTGGAACTTTAATTAAATACGCTGCCCTGGATGCCAAACTGTCATTACGAGAGTCCAACCAAGACAAAATAAAGTGTAAAAGAAAAAATATTTCAACGCATTAGCTACATGACAACTTACTTAATATCTATAAGGAAACACAAAGGTTGTGAGGCATGAAAAAATAAATTGCTTTTTAAATACATTACTGGAATGCCAGTCAAAATCAAGTATATATAAAAAACAAGCAGCATTCAACTCAAACCACTTCTCCTTCCACTGCAGTTGTAATTATAATTTATGTTCAGCTTTATAAAACTACCAAGTAACATGCTGAAAGTAGCAATCTCTGTGATACCCCCACTTGTAAAAAGGTTTCTTATCCAAAAAAGACCTGCTGCCTGACAACTATCTACTTGTTTCATGGGGAACACATAATCAAAGTAAAAAATGAACAGCGAACAGGAAACAAACTCAAGATAAATTGTTTAAAGGATTACTGCACAAGTTATGGACCACACATGATAGATTGGCATTCTGTTTAGTTTACAGGTAAAGCCTGCATAGATAACTGCAAGTCTCCAACAAATGTAATGAGCTTCTGAAAATACTGCAATCCTGTCCTTTATTACAAATACTGTCATATGTATTTCAATACCTAAGACTTATACATTATCCAGTTATGTAAATATTCTCTGCATGGCAACAGTGAAAAGGCTTTCAATGTTGCTAATTCTTTAACAGTATGCTTATTAAAGCTTACTTGCATCTTACAATCTCCAACAAGTTTATGTGATGGTCATTAAAGCATTGCTACTTTAATACAGAGCAAAAGGGCACTGCAACAGCATGCATTTTCTGAATAATAAGAAGCATAAATCAACAATATAAAAATATGACAGAAAACCAGAACATTCTGCAAAATCAAGGAAAGATGAAAAGCCACGGTTGTACTTGTGGACTACCTTGGATGGGGGAATATTCTGCACACTTACACTGCATAACTACTCCTTGCCTTACTTGGACACATCCAGAGCCACTACAATGGGGAGTGGGGTGCAACAAGTAGGTCACAGTTTGAAATGTCTCTGGATGACAGTGATGGCTCTGACACTCATACCTCTCAATGTCAGAGCAAGAAATCTGGACAAAGCCATACATAGAAGTGGGACACAGGCCCAAAAATAAAGACAATTTTTAAATATTGCTCTTATAAGCTTAGAAAAATAATAGAATTGTAGCAGGTCTTGCATTAGTATGAATTTTTGAAGGGTATGAAATCTGGAACTCAAATGTCTGCCATTATTTTCTAACTTCAATCTTTAATGACTTGCTACTAATTTGCCAGAAAAACACAATTTTTTGAAAAACAGACCAAAAATGTTATGCAAAAATATAAAATTGCCACACAATACAGCTGGGAACCTGTCATAGAAGGGACACCTTTTTAAAATTAGTACTGTTAACTTGAGCAGCTGACAAAATAAGAGCATCTACATGCATTTCTGAAATAAAAGTAATCTATAACTCTAATCATTACAGTTATTTATAATTGCAAACCATCCACGTTTTCTTCCAAAATTGCCATTTTGCAGAGTAATTATTAGGGGGAGAGCAACATTTTGAGCCAACACTGGGGACAATTGAGAGGTTTAGATATTCCTAAGTCTATAAAGCGATTTATTTACACGTACCTCTTAACCTCTTAATGCAGGAAATCTGGACAAGGCCAAATATATTGGAGGAACATACAAACAGTACTAAAAATTGCTCTTGTATAAACTTAAGACAGTTGATAGAATACCAGGTCTTGCTTTAGCATGTGTTTTTTCTGAAGGTTATGACATCTGAAACTCAATGTCTGTCATTATTTAGTGACTTCATTCCTAAATGATTTGGCAGAAAACCACAAATTATATGAGGAACAAACCAAAAATAATAAGAAAAAATCTATTCATTCTGCAAAATTCTGGACAGTTGAGAGGTATAGTTCAGCCAGGGCTGTCTGAGTTTGCTGCTCTTCCCCCCTCACAAAATCATGGTCAAATGGAGTGCCCCCCCCTGCAACCATTCCAATGTCCCAATCCTTGGTTATTTTGCCCCATTTGCCATAAACACTGTAATGTGCATACTGCTTAACTCCTGCAATGATATGGATTTCATTTGAAAGTTTTATTTTATGTTTTACAGCATAAACCCTAATAGATATCTGCCAACCAAAGCAATGCAGTCTCACAATGAAAATAGACTTAGCATTAAAACTTCTCTGCCCTTGAAACTCACATTCATTGAAACAGCATTGAAACCCACATTCAAAGAAAATAAATTTTGCCAGTAGCAGATAAAGATTAACTTTGGGCTGTTTTCAAATCATAGGCCCATTGAACACGAAACATACACATGCTCTTTGATACACCTTCCTGACTGTATTAAATTATATTCCTTCTACAATACAGTACAGTTGTTAGAGGGCATTTTAAATTTATTGTTTTGAACATGTTTCTGGTAAACAATGAAACAAAATGCATGCACCAATAATAACAAAACTGCCCAATTCAGAACATTTCCATCATAAAAGTCTACTCAAACTTCTACAGTCCACCAGTATCAGTAAATATGCACGATCTCTGAAGAAGTAAAAGTCATCTAAATAATTCCACATTAAAGAAATCTGTTAACTAATGAAGAGGTTACTGCTAGTAAACAACTTTATATGTCATTGTTTCATCTACAAATAAAGTGCCTGTTGCCCTTGAGGAATAAATTGCCTATCTTACACTAAAACCTTTATCAGCTCACAACTCTAATATCCACTTCAACTCTAGACATTCAGTTCTAGTCACACTATCACCACCTGTCAAACCAAAACTAAGCAATTGTAAAACAAAGAACCTAAAAGTATGTCCCTTACCAAAAATGTATACATGTTTAGGTAAAGAATTAAACAACTTCTTTCTTCTAACATCATTCAAGTGTTCAAGAATACATTCTTTAAAATAATGATTAGTCTTGCCAATCTAGAAACAGGAGCAAAACATGCACTAAGCTAAATATATGATGCACTGAGCTAAATATACTAAGTCTAAACATTTACAATCAGCACAACAATCAAACTTATAAGAATGAGCAGTATCAGGATTTACAAATTCTGAAGTGGACAGGACATACTTATAGGCACTACAAGAATTACAAGAAAAAGCCCCAATATGTGCTGAGATTCTACTTGGATGTCTGTGGTGTCTATAACAAAGTTGGCATGTAAGAGATTTACTATTCTTAAATGAAAACTTGGGCTTGTCACCCAATACCTTCTTAAAACCCTCATCAGCCACCAAAATAGACCAATTCCTCTTCACAACATCACATACTAAATTAATATCTCTAGAATATGTCAAAACATCCCAGGGGTTAACGATATCAGACCACAAAACACCATTCATCACCTTCATTCTGTGTCTCAAGTCAGAAAAATATGACTTGGCAGTGGTGTCCCTATGCGTGCAAACTTCAGCAATGGTGTTATCAATTTCATCTGCTGAATAACCTCTGTGTAGGAAATATCCACTCGTGTCATTAAAAAAGCATGGAGAGAATTATTTTGTTATTATTAAGCCCAGCAGCTGTAATAAAATTACCTTTTAAAACATTCCTATTGACATGCCAAGGGTGCATACTAGATCTTTGTAAATTTCTTCTTACAAGATTTTCTATAGAAAATTATATTAACTCAATATTCACCATCCTTAGTTACAAGGACATCCAGAAACTCAATTGATGTCTCAGAATAATTAAAACTAAACTTTAAAAACAAAGTCGCACTATATAAATAATCAATAAAATCATAAAGAATTTGAACAGATCCAATCCATATGAAGAAAATATCATCAGCAAAACATCCATAATACTTAATGTAATCAACAAACAAATTTCCTACCAAAATTTCATTTAGCTTCCAAAACACCAAAACCATGTTGGCATAACTATTGGCACAGATACTGCCCATTTAAAAAACAATCTTCTGTAAGTAAAACTTATCATTAAACAAGAACACATTATTATCAAGAATCAGATCAAGAAGTAAACAAATCAAATTAATCCTACCATTGGTGAAGTTGGTATAATGAGATTAAAAATGTCTAACACTCTCCACTCCAAACTCATTCATTATCACAGTTAACAGAGTTCATGTCCAATATTACAAATAAACAACACAAATCCTCACCAATAAAGTCCTTATGCTAACCATACAAACTAGAGACAAAGTGCTTAGTATCCTTCAAAACTGTGTTAACAGTATCTAGAAGTGGACGTAACATCTTCTCAACATAAATAAATAAAGGCTCTGTTAGCCATCCACAACCCGACACAATCAGTCTCATAGAAGGTTTATGTAAATCCTTATGAATTTTGGGAAGTCCATACAGCACTCTGGCTAAAGGATGTTCAACCTGAAAAAAGGTATTCAGCTCACTAGTTAATAAACCACTGAAATGTAAATCTAATAAATGTGCCTGAACTCTTCTAATCAAATCATTAACTTGAAAATTATACAACACATTATAAGTAACATTATCAGACAAAGTAAACATTTGATCTAAATGAAAGTCTTTATCTGCAACAACTATAGTACCACCTTTATCAGCTGGGCAAATCTCAATCTATGGTAGTTCTTGAAGCTCATTTAGGGCTGCAGGCTCTCAATGTTTCAGATAAAAAAAATCTATTTTATGATTAGTAGAAAAGTCATCATGTGCATCATAGTCACAGGACCTCAAAAAAGCCTCCATAAGAAGATGCACAGCAGGAACAAAAGTGTTAGTTTTTTTTAAAAGAAGAAATATACGGTTGAGAAGGAAAGATTGTTTTAAAGGTCACATGCCTTGCAAACAATTTAAGATCAATAAGCAGATTAACTAAATTATAACGAGTCACCAGAATAAAGGATAAACCTTTATTCAAAACATCCAGTTGATCCGGGATCAATGAAAAAGAAGAAATATTAAAAACTAAATTGTCGGTATCTTGCTATGACAAGAAGAAATTGTAGATAAAATAGTCTCGCAATTTGTCAGAACAAACTTTAACATATGAACCTGACAATTCAAAATTTAGAAAATCAAAGTTACAGAAATATATGCTTTATTACCATACCTATCAATACTTTTCCTATCCTTATCAGAGAGAGTAGGATTTTTTTTATATTTGTCTGCTGGGAAAGTCTAACTTGTAATGAGCCAATTTTCAGCAGAGACCCAGGGAGAAATGTTCCAGACATATGTCTTTGTAATGTGGGAGGAAAGTGGAACACCCATAGGAAACCCACACAAACACAGGGAGAACATGCAGACTCCACACAGAAAGCACCTCAGCCATGAACTGAACTAGAGAATTTCTTGCTGTGAGGCAAAAACACAAAACACTGCACCACTGCACCATCCATAATTGGGATTAACTAAATGCTTAGCAACAGTGGGATCAACTAAAACTATAGCTGCTGGGTCAGGTTTGGGTATGGTATATAAAATTTTAAAAGACAGAGGAACTTTATATACCCTATCTGCCTTTTTAGGAACAGCTGACTGACTATGAAGAAATTTGCAGGCAGTAACGCACACATCCTCTGAAGCAGACAGAACTAGAGGAATGGGTGTATATTCTGGAAAATACTTCTGTAAAAACATGAAAATTATTTCTGAAGGACTAAGAAACCTCAGTGTTTTCCCACTAAAAACACTTGCACATTCAACAATAGCCTTGGAGAAGAGAAACTAAGCTCTCTTCTGAGTCTGAATCAGAAACCCAAGGAAAAGATCTTGTATCAGTCCCAGCATCTTCCTGTTCAGATTTAAAATCTTCAACTTTTCAGGAAAAGAGGATCCATCTTTTTTCACTAGAAACTACTTTACAATAAGGATCAGTAGCCTGAGTTAAACCCCAAGCCAGACCCAGTAAACTATTCCTATCAAATAAATTGAGGAGGAGTGGATACATGTTTGGTTTTCTGCTTCTTTTTAACAGGAAACATGGGGTCAGTCATGCCACTAATGGCAGAAGCAACTTCATCAGGGATGGACACAACATTTTGACACAACAAGGGAGCCTTCCCTGTTCCCTCTCTCAGGATCAAAAAGAGTGGCTCTCCCTTGCTCACTGGAGTTTTATATATATATATATATATATATATATATATATATATATATATATCTTATGCACACTCATACATATATATGTACATTAAGGTAAGTATACAAGGTATATTTATATTTATATCTATATCTATATGTACATGTGTATGTGTGTGTGAGTGTGTATCTGTGTAAATATGTATGTATATATATATATATATATATATATATATATATATATGTGTGTGTGTGTGTGTGTGTGTGTGTGTGTGTGTGCGCATGTGCGCGTGAGTGCAAGTGTGTGGGTGTGTTTGTGTAAGTCTGTACATGCATGTATATGTATGCACATATAAATTTGTGTGTCTGTGTGTGTATATATGCATAACAGAGACTGTAGACTTTCTAAGCCAGCTATGTAGCACCCCAGTGCATAATTATCGTTAATACACAGTACACAAAATGCAGTCACCATTTTTCAGTATGCATTTTCCATGTTGCACAAATGGCAAAAAGACACTTGGGTATTCAGCTACGTTCTTTCTAAAGTGGGCACACCCAATCGGATGCCTGTTTGCTGTAGCATATTTAACATTGTGCCTTTCTGCAGCTCTGTATCAGTGCTAATATACTTGATTAGGGAATAATAATTAAAGATTAAAGAGTAGCTAGGAACCACAACAGTTTCTACTAAGTATACATTACTTTTCTCATTTTGCATAATGGCATAATATATAATGTGAATTGCTGTCATAATTCACATTATCCCCTAGGTATAAATCTATATCAGGATCAGTAGACTGTAATAACATGTTAGAGTTTGCTCTTTGTCAGTAAATGTAGAATCAGCCAAGCAGATGCTTTTGTCTGCATGCATTCAAAAGGACAAAGCATATTTATGGAAAGTATTCCTTATTTACCATTGATACACTATTGTGAGTCTCTTTCACATGGATCGTTGCCAAGAAAACACTTACCATTACTCTCCAACAGCGCAACAGCGACCTCAGTCATATTGTATACTACAGTCACTGAATATTGATCCTGCATGTGCATTTCACTGTTTTATTCTTGTTACTCTCCTGTACCACTTGCAGAGATTGCTGTCAAGAAATAAGTTTTCATGTATTTTTTTCATTTTTTTTTTCTAGACCCGATGGAATGTAGTAATATCTTATGATAGAATATTAAACTCCATTAGTAAAGAAGCTATGCGTCTTAGCCATAGCATGATGCAGTGCCCTATTTAAGTCAGTCAGGGGTTGGGAGGGTGGCTTAATGGCTAAGGTGTTTGCCTTACAAACACAAGGTGCAGGGTTTGAGTCTCACAAGGGATAATTGGCTAGGCTTAAAATAGCTCGCAAGGGCAGTTAGCTTAGTACAAAACTATGAACTATGAACATGAGGTATGATTCATGAAGATGTTTGGGTTGATGACTTAACTATGTCATATGGAGAGCACAGGGGCGGCATTATTCATAAATGTCACTCTGCAGTCCGTAATGATAGATAGTAAGCAATTTAAGTGATTAATCCAATTTGCTCTGTTTCATTCCTTACAGCACAGCAGAATTCTAATGAGCCTCCTACTGTGCTGGAAAGACACTACTAAAATTCCCTTTATTTTAACTTTTTGAACTCCCAAATGTACACATTCCAGATGATAATCTGGCTAAGTATTCCAGTACTGTGATCCATGGCTGGGACCGCCATAGTCTGTAGGCTGACTGGGAAGTGGACCTGGAAATGTGGAACAGAGCTTTTTGCAGCATCATATGTGTTGTTGCATCTGTGGGAGATATATATTTTTTTCTTATGTAGCTCTAACACCATGTATGTCATTGCAAATAACAGTAGATATCGCCACCCTACTATCTAATGCAGAATGATAACAGCAATCTATCTTGCAGTTATGGCATGTTGCCATCCCTGGGAGAGTGACAGATATCAGAAGGAAATCCTATCTTCTCCTTCCCAGAATGAGCTTGCTGGCAAAACGTCATTTCTTCCAACCCAAACCCTCACTGGATCCTCTAATGCTTGTGCCATAAATTGATCTTAGGTCATCTGTGTCCCAAACAGGGCTCTGTTCCTCTATGCCATAGAGCTGGGTACCCCCAGCTCATAAGTGGAAACAGTCTCATAGTCCCAGAGCTGTCTATAAGTCATAACACTGCAGTATGCAGCTAAGCACTTTAACTACTATGCCCCTAAGGTGCCTCAATGGAATAATGTCATTGGACAATTTATTTCATGTTCAGTAGTACAAGTATGTAGACTGCATGCCCTTAAGCATTTTATAAGTGTGTGACCCTGCTTTGCATGCTCCATGGTACACAAGACAGATGCAACCTCTGCAAGAACCTGGGCCACCACACTAACCATGCAGCAGCAAAGTAAGTTTATACACCATCTATAAACCACATCAGCATGCCACAAGATAGCCATCTTTTTAGATCCATGCAAACAAGGTCTTGTGGATATAGTGAGGCAGTATAAGGCATACATTAAATTCTGAATCACCTCATTCTCATCAATGGTGTGTCATAATACTGATATTAATCCTACTCTGTCCACACTTATATTAATGCATTTCTTGTGAAGCCTATCATTAATCTTTTCCACTTTTAGTTTGAGCAATGAGGCTTTAAAAGATAACTAAAATGTTCGCTATCAGCTTTTTAACATTGTTAACATAGTACCAAGAAAGATTACCTCTATTGTTGTAATCACTGTAATTGTGTAAAGAAAAGAAAGTAAGAATAAAATAGTAACAGATATAGTTTGTGCCATCAGTAGTTTGCAAACCAATTTAAGCAGGTCACTTGAAGTGGGCGCAACGTGTGGAAAGAACATTCATGTACTGCAATGCAAAACAGGCAGACAGTGAGATTTTTTTGATGTAGTAACCAAATTTCTATATGTAGTCATACAGGCTATACTGTGTTTTCACACATCAGGAGGAAAATTTTCAGAAATTGTCAGGAAATAGCTAGACCATAGCATACTTTGAAGATATATACAACTCAGTAAGGCCAGCTTTTCTAGGTAGCTCAATATATTGCTGATTTACAAATGTGTGGAATAGCCTTGCACAGGTTTGGGCTGAAGAACCCCAGTGAGGATATTCAGTGAGATAACAATGGCAAAGACCAAAAGGTCCCACAACTTTTAAGAAAAAAAAAATAATGTCTGAACTCAAGTCACATTGCTTGTTTCTTCTCCTTCTTATGAACCTGACAGTACTTTATTGTGATATGTGTAACACTCTTCAAGGTATTCTAGTTTATTAGACAGAGCTTTGACGTTTTTTTTTTCACAAAGCATCAATTTGCTTTCCTTTTTAACAACTTGCACCTCAGAAGAGTGTTAGCTTACTTTTATATTTGCAGCAGTAATTTTAGCTTCCTCAAGACCATATCTAATTATCAGTACTTTGATGTTATGTGAAATAAGGAATTCTTTCTTAATTTTCATTATTAACCGGGTAAGCAAACTGGTCTTTCTCATATCTTATTAAGTAACAACCAGTTTATGGATAGTTTAGTATAGCCACTCAGTTAGCATGTTTTTGGGAGGTGGCAAGAAACCAGACTCCTCAGACAAAACCTATATAGACATGGGCATAGCAAGCAAAACTTTACACACACACACACACATACACACACACACACACACACACACACACACACACACACACACACACACACACACACATACACACACACACACTGCTCCGAGCACTTACCTGCAAAGTCCATCAAAAGCAGTAAGCTCCGAGCTGTACAATCCATTTCTGCACCCACCATCATTGCTGGCCAATAATCCATGCAATAGGCAAGCCCTTCCCATGACAGCACCTAAGGCTCGTCCGATCTGTCCCGCGAGACCACCCTGCCTGTGGACATTGCAGTCCGATCCCCTTCCAGTCTATGCAGTTCTGTTGATATTTTCCTTTTTTTTCCATAATAAATTTTTATTGATATATATTTTCAAAATACAATAAAATCACACATAATTCACTACTATTACTATCAAAACTATATACAATATCTACATGAAATGCTTCCATATAAAAATCGTCATTAATCCAAAAAAGAAAACACCAGGGAAGAATAACAAAGCCAAACCATTTGTAGAAGTGCTTTGCATCCATACATATCATACATAGTTTCAAAACATTGTTTCCTTCACATATACATCCAAACTTTAATATATTCCTAATAACAGTATTATGCTAATATAATGTTAAAAACCTTTTCCCATATTTTCGGGTTATTAATATTTTTGTTACTTTGCTTCAGGAGTAATTTATGTGCTAATATATGCTTTACTGCATAGACTGCTGGGAAAATGGAGATGCGCATGTTGACTTTGTAATCCGGACTGCTGGTGGAGACAGTCTGGATTCTGTGCGCATGCTCTAGACTGGTTCACCAGCAGTCCGAATATCGGAAATGCCCCGAGTGCGCATGCGAGATGGTCTGGGACTCGCGGTTATTTTATTTTATTTTATTTTTTTTTCTTTCGTATTTTTTATAATTTATTTTATTTAATTTGTCTTATTTTACAACTGGGAGGGCTGCAGTCCAATAGCATGAGCCGCCCCTGCTCCTCAATCAATCCATGTGGCTAAGGAAGATTACTCATCTTTTGAGGAGTCCTTCTCTTATGAAACACAAATTGAATCCCCCAATGAATTCATTACTCCAGAAGAGGAGGACTCCATTTCTCCTGAATCCCCAGTAGAAGAATTCAGCTTTGGAGATACTATCTCCCTCATGAGGGAACATTTTAAGCGGCAGGCCTCTGAAGTTTTAGAATCCAAGAAAAGGTACATTGACCTTTTACAAATGAAACAACAATCTCCCTCTGCTGTGCCTCCCTTACTGCTTGCTTTTCAGGATGTCTTCCTAGCTGCTTCACAGTCTTCTGACTCCCAACCCCCTGCAGCTAAATGCCCTGATCATTTTTATAGGATCTCTCAAGACACACAGTTCCTTTACAGAAACTCTCCTGCAGACCCAGCTGTTATAGCTGTTTCTGCAGATAAGACATCCAGACAACTACCTTCTACTGCTCTTTATCCAACTGATAAAGACAGTAAATGTATGGCTAGGATAGGTAAAAAGGTATATACCTCCTCCACTCTGACCATTGGGGCACTGAACTACCAAACACACATGGTAAGGTATGTATCTGATGGGTCTAGGACATTTCACTGAATGCACATTTCACTGAAACTCAAATGACTGAACACAAATCACTGAAAGCACAATTCACTGAAAACTCAAATCACTGAAACACATTTCACTGAAAGTTATATATGGCCTTTTCCCCACTATAGTGCGACCCTGGAGTTAGTATATATAGTAATGGGGGGTGGGGGGGGCATAGCCCCCCACATATTTTACGTATATATCATATTCGGAAAAGAGTAATATATTGGAATTGCAAGTATCCATGTATATAGTTCAAAATATTTAAAATATGTGGGGCCCCCCCACACCCCCCTTACTATATATATATATATATATGTATATATATATATATATATATATATATATATATATAGATATATATATATATATATATATATATATATATATATATATATATATTAACTCCAGGGTCACACTACAGTGGGGAAAAGGCCATATGTAACTTTCAGTGAAATGTGTTTCAGTGAATTGAGTTTTCAGTGAATTGAGCTTTCAGTGAAAAGTGCACACTAATTTGACTTTCAGTGAAATGTACATTCAGTGAAATGTCCTAGACCCGTATTTGACACCATTTCTAAAGCCTCCACCATTCTGTCTGAGCTTCCGGATTCCTCTGTCAGAGCACAACTAAAGTCACTTCTCTCCACAGCATCTCAAGTGACCAGGCACTCTATTAAGTGCAGCTATGATGGTGTCGAAGCTGCGTCCAAAGCTGCTGCTTCTGGATCAGTGCTTCATCGTTACTCCTGGGTACAGCTAAAGCCCCTCCACATGGACGTTCAAACGAAACTTCTGGCTGCACCCTTAGACAATAAGGCCCTTTTCAGACAGGCTTCTGCTGAGCTTCTCAAATCCCTCCAAGAGAAGGGTAAGGAGTTACAAAACCTCAAACACCTTCCAGTTTCCTCTATTCCTAGATATCATAGGAAATAGCCTCAGAAAACCTCCTTTGTTAGAAGGCAATCCTTTGATTCATCACCACAATCTAAGGGATGTAGACAACTAAGAAAGACTTCTACTCCCAGATTTCCCTCCAGATCCTCTACCACACCCTTTCAGAGCCAGCCTGACCAATCCAGGCCTCCTCCACTTCCCCCTTCTGCATCCAGCAACACCCTTATCTCTTCGACTCACCCTCTCCCTTCCCTCCTGGTTGAGATCAACAACAGAACAATGGGTCCTCCCCATCATCCAGACAGGATATTACATGACACACGTGAAAGAAAACAAAAGCTGGATAAATGCCTGGTATACACCTCAAGCGAAAAAAAAATGAAAAGACTAATGGTTAGACCACAGCTGAAGATAAAAATGGAATAATCCACGTCAGGAAATAAATCACTTGCAGCTTCACAGTAGTGTCCTTTATAAAACCAAAAGTTGTAACTGAGATGTAATAGTCAAGGTAGGAAACGATTCACTTGCAGTTTCACACCACTTTATTAAACAAGAGTAAGCGCTTTCGCGATCTAAGTCAGCTGATCGCTTCTTCAGACTCATAAAAACAGTTAAAACATTGGTATTTAAAATATGGTTCAACCAATGAAAACATATAGCACTATGACATAGACTAATTAAAATTGCATACATCAGTACATTTATTTGCCTTATATTTTGCATAAAATGAAATAAAATATACATATAACAGACACATTTTATGTAATAATCCATATTACTTAATGTTTTAGTGGTCTGGATTTTAAAAAAGGTTTCAAGGAAACAGCATTGTTCAATCCAGGAGACCTATCTGCCTGAAGTAGTAAAATCCATCTTTGTTCGGCTTCCTCTACCTTATTCCTTATATCACCTCCCCTCTTACTTTTATTCATTATTTCTAAAACCATGAAATTAAAAATATGTTTCCTATCTTCTTCTTCCACATGTTTTGCTAAAGCACATGACTTGGTGGATACTCCCACCTTTCCAAGGGATTCCTCAACCACCAAAAAACCAAATCCACCTGTTCCCCACCATCATTCATCTACTTCTGAATCAAGCCATCATAGATCTGGTGGCAACCCTCAAAGGAACACAGGTTTTTATTCCAGAATATCCCTGGTACCAAGGAAAGAAGGTCCTTGCATACATATTCTGGATCTATCCTTTCTCAACCTCTTCCTCTTTGTACCCAGTTTCAAAATGATCACCTTTCCTCTTTTATTACCTCTAGTCCCCTCCCAGGCATTCATGGTGGCTCTCGATCTCAAAGATGCCTACCTCCACATCCCCATTCATCCATACTACAGGAAATTCCTCAGATTTTTAGTAGACTCCTGTCATTTTCAATTCTCTGCATTCCCTTTTGGTCTCACTACTGCTCCAAGAGTGTTTACAAAATGTCTAGCCCCCTTCATTGTCCATTGCAGGACACAGGGCATAGAGATATACCCAAACTTAGATGACCTTCTCATCCTGCATCAAGGCCACCAACTCCAACTCCTTCATCTACAACAGGTGTTGAATGAAATCTCTCTTCTGGGGTTCATGATAAATGTAAAAAAATCTCACCTGATTCCCTCACAGGACATGATTTTCTTGGGGTGCAGACTACACACAGACTGCATGAAGGCCTTCATCTTAGACCAAAGGATACAGGAACTCTGTCTGTTCAATCAGATCCTTACCCAAACTGCCCTGACAGCTCAGGAATTCCTGAGACTGTTAGGCCACATGGCATCCCTTATACCCATGCTGCCTTTGGGAAGATTCCACATGCGCAAAATTCAGTGGATGTTACAAAACTTATGGACCCAACATTCCCAACCCTTGGACTCCCCACTTCCACTTCTATGCCTAAAAAAGGAGATCCACTGGTGGATATCTGTAATGTAAACTAACCTGGGGACCCACCTTCTGATCCCACCACCACTACAACATCTGTCCACAGATACTTCGGACCTGGGCTGGGGTGCAGTGTTACAAACAAATCAAAAACACCTCTCAGTACAAGGAAAATTGTCTACTCTAAGGGTAAAAGACCACTTCAACATCAAGGACATGAGAGCCCTGCTGTTAGTAGTTCTAACATTCAAGCCCTCTATCCTGCCAGGAACCCTAAAAGTAATCACAGACAATATGACTGTCCTGTGGTACATAAACAAGCAAGGGGGGATCAGGTCCTACCCACTATGCAGCCTGGCCATCCAGATTTGGAATCTAGCTGCTTCTCTCAGGGCCCACTTATTAGCCATGTATATCCCCTCAGAACAGAATGTTATGACAGACACAGCCAGCAGAACCTCACCCCCCTCTCACAAATGGATGAGAGAGGTTTTCCTAGACTTGATACACAGGTGGGGTAATCCACAAGCAGACCTATTTGCCTCCCCAGTCAACAGGCAGATGCCCAACTTCTGCACAAGGAACCCACATCCACAAGCTTGGAAAGTGGACGCCTTCTCCTTTTCATGGGGTGGGGGATGTATCTGTATGCCTCCCCCTCTTCACTCTAATCCAGAAAGTCCTCCTAAAAATTCAGAAGGACAAACCAAAAATCTTACTGGTGACCGCATTTTGGCCAAGACAGCATTGGTTTCCCCTCCTATTTTCTCTAGCCAAGGGCAATCACCACAGGTTACCCCAATGTCCAGACGTACTCACACAGAACAAGGGATCCCTGCTCCACCCATAGGTAAACAACCTAAAACTGACATTATGGGTGATAGAATTCTGATCCCATACAGCCACCTTTATTCAGAGGATGCACTCAATCTTCTGCAAGAGGCCTGAAAACCTAGCACTAGGAGAAACTATGTAGCTAAGTGGCTCAGATTCCCAAATTGGTGTCATAGGAACAACCAGGACCCCCTCCCCACACCCATTCCACGGGTCCTATCCTACTTGTGTGAGCTACTCCAAACAGGACTAACATATTCTTCAATCAAAGTCCACTTGTCTGCCATTTTTGCCTGTCTGCCCATTTCACCACCTCTGGTATCCAGACTGGAAGTCAAACTCTTTCTAAAGGGAGTCCTCTACATTAAACCCCCACAGAAACACATCCCCCATCTGTGGGACCTAAACTTTGTATTAGGAAAAGCTAAGTTTGCCCCCCTTTGAACCAGCACATTCTGTTTCTTTGAAACTGTGCACATTGAAAACAGTCTTGCTAGTTGCCCTCACCTCCACCAGGAGGATTTCAGAGATCCAAGCCCTAATGTCCACATCTCCCTACCTTGTTTTCCACAAGGACAGAGTTGTCCTCGGGACTAACCTTTCATTCATGCCCAAGGTAGCTGATGAACTCTTATTGAATCAATCTATTAACCTACCAGTTTTTTTATCCTCATTTACAAAATGCCTCATAAAGGGCCCTACATTCCCTGGATGTACACAGATAAATCTGATAGTACTTAAACAAAACCAAAGATATCAGGAAGTCAGATCAATTATTTATTTCCTTCCTCCCCAGAGCCCTAGGGAAAGCTGTATCTAAGCAAACCATTGCCTCATGGATCTCTAAGTCCATTTCCTTGTGCTACTCCCACCATGGGAAATCCTTACAGGGCAATATTAAACCTCATTCTACCAGAGCAGCTGCTTCCTCTGCTGCCTTTTTCAAAGGCATAGACTCCTCTTCTATTTTAGAAGCAGCTACTTGGACCTCAGTACACACCTGCACCAAACACTATGAGCTGAACGTGGCATTTCGTGCTAGATCAGGATTTGCCAGAACTATCCTACAGGGTCTCCTTGACCACAGGACCCCTTCCTCCTTGCAGGTTCATACTTAAAGCTCTGGTACTTTCCCTACTGTTATGAATACTGCAACATCAGAACAGAAGGACATAGAATAGTTGTGTAAGAACTTACCATAACTTTAGATGTCCTTCTCTTCTATGTTGCAGTATTCAGTTCCACCGACCTACCCCCTCTCTCTTTCCAGCTACTATCCCAGGTATCTCCTGAGGGCACATTGCCATCATTCTCCCTGGTCTCTACGTACACAGCCATCCTATTGTCCTGGGACTGGCCCACATGTAAGTCTAAGGGTCTAAGATTAGGACCCTCTTGGTCAAACCTCACAGGCACTACTGTATGCGGTAAAACAATTCTAATGAGGGTACGTGCAGACATCACTTTTATACCTAATGTCAGTTTATGGCCCTGGTATCCAATGTCAGACGTACCCTCCTATGCTAAGACTTTGGTGTACTGTCCGGACAGTGGCACTGCAAGCAGCAACTCCCTATTGTTACAAATACTGCAACATAGAAGAGGAGTACATCTAAGGTTAGGGTAAGTTCTTACACAACTATTCTTTATCATTAAACCAAAGACTTCTCAATATTCTGGATATGCATACTAAAAAGCTGCTAAAGCTCAAAATTCTTTTGTCTCTCTTAAATAAAACAAGTTTTTTTTCAATCCAAAGGAAAGAGTGTCTACCTACATTTAAATATAGTCTCAAACAGCATTTCACAAACTCTAAGGAATGTCCACACTATGCAAGGCTTACTTAGGAAACTTATCTATATATTTTGGACATTTTAGCCCTAATGAAAGAACAGCTTTTGCTGGTTTCTATTATTCCTTCATTACCTAAAGTTTATTAGGCATGGAGTAATTTGCATCTGCCTGCCCCACATCACCAGCCCTTAATTTATATTATGTACTGATCATTCAAAGCAGAGCTCTATGGCTTCTTTAACCATGTTTTCCAACTTAACTGTTTTGTACCATTGTTGCTACAGAGAGCAGGTTATTCACTATTTTATAATAACCACTGATTGTATTTGACAGCAAGTTATACTGATGTACTATTTGTTAATGCATGTCAATGTCCCATTTTTCCTGGATATATCTGTAATTAAGGAATATTCCATTCACAAAGTACTTGGAAATGTCTGTATGCTACTGTGATTTATGTTGTTGGTTAACAATAGTCTGTTAGTATTTAATATTTGCTGTGGATTTCTGCTCCAATATTTTTCTTTGTGCCACATATATTTAAGTGTTGCTTAGATTTACGTCTCTAGGGCAGTTTTATACACCTGTCTTTAAATATCTCTATAAATATGTTGTCTGTTCGAGATAGTGGATGAAAGGTTCCCTATTAGTTGAGCGAACATCCGAAATGTTGAACGCCACTTTATCGACAGCTGATTGTCAAAAAAAGACCAAATCTTGAAGACATGGAACGATTTTTTTTCCTAGGGAAAAAAAAAATCACTGGGCCGTTTTTGGGACTTTGCCATTTCCTCCACTGTGGTGCGATCTCGGAGTTGGTATATTTAAGTAGGGGGGTGTGGGGGGTGAATCCCTCCACTTTACTTTGTGTTTGTTTTTTTTTCTTTTTTTTGTCTGTGGACCAGAGATTTTTATCCCTAGGAAAAAAAATTTTGTTCTGTTTGTTCGAGATTTGGGTGTTTCGACATTTAGGTGTCGATAAAGGGGCATTCAAAATTTTGAACATTCATTTATTTAATAGGGAAGCGGATGAAATGTGTCCTTCTTCCTTAGTCTATTATCCTGGTCATCAGGCAATAAAATAACTTATTTAAAATCAATCAGTCAACCAACCAATCAATCCTAGTTAGCAAAATCTATGAAAGCATCAGTGGTTTTAGTTGCTGCTGTAAGGGAAATTATGAATGATTGTACTATACCCACATTTGATGTATGGCAGACATATCAAATGTAGATCATTGGAACAGAATGAATCTTACATAAAGAGGAAGACTGAATGTGCTTGATATAAAAGTAGTAGTGAGAAAAATGTAAGATCAAGACAGGCCAAGACAAGGAAGAAAGAAAAGAAGTCGTTGAGAAAAGCAGAATAGCAAAAGATAAAATAAACATCTGATAGATAAGAAATGTGAAGAAAAAATGAGTGTTAAACATATGAACACCAGAAATAAAACAAGCTGGATAGCAAACCAAAGGAAGGATGCAAGATGGTCAACATTAGTAATAAATAAAGTAAACTAAGGCTTTTAGATAGTGATAATTATTTAAAAAAATGGGGTAGTTAGGAGTCTGATGATGGTCCCCGCATGTGGTCAAATATATTAGCCATGAGATCCAATTGAAGCTTTGTCTGCAGGGTCTAAACTCAGTCTACAGTGACAGAGTATCCAGAAATGCTCTACAACAGAATAGGCAAAATGCAAACTTGAATAAAAAATGAAGGTAAAAGACCTGCTCAGATTAAACAAACTTGGGATCCCAGTCAATAGTCAGACAAGAAATGTCCAATACTATACTAGAATTTACAAAAAATACTGTCCTCTAAAATTCAGATATATTATACAATACATGTCAACCAATGACATGTCTGAAAATGATCACTTAGCTAGCAAAGCAAAATAAACAATTGTACTTCAGGCAATTAGAAGCGCAAGAAAAATACATCTGACAATGCTTACAAGTTGCACCTAGATGCTGTGGTGACACTGTGAACAGCTGCTGCCTTCAACAGAGTTTGTAAGGCATGTAGGAAATAGAAGCAGATTGTCAGGCCTTTCTTCAGTAGTACACATACTACATGAAAATACATATACACACATACTACATACACATACTACACACATACACATGCACATACTACATGCACATACACATACTACATACGCATACATATGCACATAATACAGGCACATGCACATACACATGCAACATACACATACACATACAACATACACATACTAACTGCACATATACACGTACACATACACATACTGCATACACATACTAAATATACATACACATACTACATGCACATATGTGTACACATACTACATACATATATGCATACTACATTCTCATAACATACACATTCTACTGCACACAAAGAGATATTTTAGGGTAATCAAGCCCTGTACCACGTGTCTGTGGGAGGTGGATGGAAACAGGAGCACCAGGAGAAAACCCACAAAAAAACTCAAGGAGAACATGCAGACTCCATGTAGAAGGTATTTCAGATGAAAATTTGGTGTAACATAAATATAAGTATTGTCCTGGTCTACAGTATACAAGGGCTCACCAGAAGCATACTACAGCTCAAATGTTCACTGAAATTTTAACTCATGAACTAGATTAACACAGTCTCAAGACAATTTACCTAGAGTTTAACATGTGTAAAGTTACTCAGATTATCTCATGAGTGTGACACATAATTACAGTTGTGCACCCATACAAAAGAAATATAACTTAGCAATCTTTTTACAAGGAGCTAACAACAGTGTAAACTGCAGTGTAACAAATGTAGTCTGAATCTGTTTAAATGATGATATGAAACCAAACAGAAGAGTAACCATACATGCACTCACATTTATAATTTCTACAGTTTTTCTTTATAGTGTAGAACTGTAGCATAAACATATCTATCAGCAAAGTAAATTCAAAGTCCTCTATCTGTTCAAAATGCTGGCATTTCATCTGAATTATCAAAACTATGAATTATGCATATATGGTCCAGTATGTGTACTGTCTGCCCTTAAGGAAGGACTAAGTTATGTACTGTTTTCATAATGCTGAGTTTTACATTTGCATTCTGGCAGTTTCCCAACAACCTTGCCCTTTGCAGTTCATGTATTGTTTTATTCTCACATATTTAAACATTTTTTCAGGAGAATTATTGTGGTTACTTATTGGCCTGTTTTCTCAGCTGGTTCATTCTGCTTGCGTTATAAAAGAATGCTCAGAAAGTGTACAACCAGAGTTAACCTATAAAACAATGGATTTCAGACAGTACCTTATTAAATAAGTTTCAGTTCCTTTCTGTTGAAGTTTTATTAGTTGCTGATTACAGACAAGCAGACATTAAACACATTTATATACTCTTCAAAGGTCAGGGTGTGGTTAATCTTGTTCAGGAAAAACACTAGCTTGACCTTTTTCCTATAATATTTTAAAGAAGGAAAAACAGAGAACGATCCAGTTGTGGGCAGTCAATATTAAATGTAGGCATCTTAAAAAGAAAACTCCAATAACGAGGCACAGTGCAAGCAATGAACTGATAAACCAAAAAATGCGCTGTGTGAGGACAAATCTGCACCGGACAGCCAAGAAAACTACCAAACAGCTTTATTAAATGTTTGACAATCACCACGTTTTTCGTCACGTAACAATTAGACTTCATCAGACAAATACAAACACTAATTAACACCTATATATATGCTGACCATTCGTTTGAACTAACCAATAAAAATCTTGTTAAACAATGCTCATGAATATAAATGAATATAAATAAATCCATAGTACCTAACATCTGTAGAATCAAAATAAATTAATTCTCAATGGCATAAATACATTAAAATGCAAACCAATGTTTAGAATGTTGTAAAGGTTGAATGACATTTAATGAAAAATCTGTTTTAGTATTTTCAGAGGAAATGAAATAAATATATATAAATAGAATTTGAACTGATGATTCAGTGAGATATTTTTTTATGGGCAATACTCCCATCTGGTGGTCAAAATCAGAATATACATGAATATCATCATGAATGGTGTACCAAAGTAATATATGAATAAAAAATATATATCCACATTGAATATACTGGGTAATAAATAAATAAATATGTATGTAATATAAATATAAATAAATAGTGTAATAAATATACATGTGTAATATATATATATGATGTATAATAAAATGTGTACATGATTATATCTAATAGATAAAATAGTATAAAAAGCTATAATGTAAAACTGTAGATATAAAAGTTAAAAAATGGGACAAGGTATATATATGTATACACAGAACATATAACATAAATATAAGTCTAAACAAATATATGTAGGTGTACATATAAATGACCCTGAACAAACACATGTGCAAATTGATATAATGTAATATGTAAAAATATATAAAAAAAATAAATATATAATTATATAAAAATAATTTAAAAGAATGCCTTCATGCTAAAATTGTACCAAAGGGTTTACGTATTCACAAATTTCCTAATAATGTAAAAGAAGGCACAAAGTTTTATGACAAGTTGTTAAATATGTTTGATGGATGGGGCTTTGAGCTCCTGAGAGGCATTATTAAGAATAATGAGGATGAAATTGAATGTTTAATGAAACAAATTGATGTTATTAATGGGAAGATTACTAATGACCTTTTATTCACTGTAGATTTAGAGAAAAAGAAATATTTAGATCTTAGAAGAGATATAGATATGAAATGTGAGAAAATTTTAGAAAAGAAAAAAAGAAAGATTATGAGGGATACATTTGAATATGAACAGGGTATACAGTACCCCAAACCGAGAATTATTTTTAACCATAAGAATGAGAGATATTTGTATAACGATAAATATAAGCATGACATCACTGATCATCATGAAGAGGGACAGGGCGATTTACCACACGACATTTTTGACCCTTTAGAATTCCCCCCCCTTCGGAGGTCAGAAAGGATCAGAAACCAGAAAGAAGGGAATTTTCAGAGGAATGGATGGAGGGAAGGGGGGAGAGGAAGAGGCAGGAGATATTAGATAATGGTCTCTCAGTTGTATTAACTAATGACATTGATATTGATTTTAACATTATTGATAACAATGTAGAAAATGTATGTGACATACCTGTTATTTGCACATGTGCTAATTATAAGAATTTCAATATATTTAATTATACAGAACTTGAAATCAATGATATTTATTTTGAGCTGTTTTCTAAAGGACTCAATTTCGTACCAAGAACAAAATGTGACATCACCAGATTGATTATTGATGTCAAGATGTTATTGAGAAAAATGAATTTAGAGTTAATTTGTGGTGACACTTTAGGAGAAGTTGATCATTCTAAGGAATTAAAGAAAAAAAGTACCTGGAACCCCCCCATACACCCACAACTAAGAAATGTTGAGAACATTATCGAGAACGAATTGAGAAAAGCAGTTAGAACCAATAAATTTGCTCCTAATCTTACATCAAATGAACTTACATTACTTAAGAAGTTAAAAGAAAATTCCAACCTGAGAATAATGAAACCAGATAAAGGGGGAGGGGTGGTACTTATGAGTTCCATTATATATGAGAGCAAAATGTTCAATTTACTGTTAGATGAGTCTAAATATGACAATGTTTCTATTAATGAGATTAACATCAGTTATAAAAGAATTTACACAATATTATATGATTTATTTTTGGAAGGACTCATTGATTATAGTATGTTTGAATTTTTACACAATAATAAACCAAAAATCCCATCAATTTTCAGCATTCCCAAAGTACACAAAAATAGTATAGATCCTCCTTTATGACCTATAGTAGCAGCAGAAGGTTCAGTCATTTCCCCTTTAGCAAAATACATTGACACTAAGTTAAAAGATTTAATGCTTAAAGGGACATCATATTTGAAAGATTCATGGGACTTTCTAGAAAAAGTGAAGAATATTATTAATGTTAATGACATTATTGTTGTGGCTATAGATGTTACAGACTTGTTTGGTTCAATACCCCACAACATAGGAATTGAATGGTTTGAAGATGCTATAAGATTTTTTAATGAACTAAAAGATGATGAAATCCATGTTTGTGTAAATTTAATGGAGTTGGTTTTGAAATATAATTATTTATTTCTCCAGGGTGAATATTTCCATCAAATAAGTGGGGTGGCTATGGGAGCAAGATGCGCTCCCATATATGCCAACATGGTTTTAAACACTTGGGAAGAAAAATATATTCATAATGGTGCATATAACAAATGTTGGATTTTATACAAACAATTTTTGGATGACATTATTATATTTTGGAAAGATAGCATTGACAAGTTAAATGATTTCTTTCAGTACATCAATCAGACTACTACTTTTTTAAAATTTACCCATGAAATAGACGCACATAGTATTAATTATTTGGATATAACACTAGAGAAAGATGGAGATAACTTTAGATCAAAAGTGTATAGGAAAAAAACTTTCTCCAATTCTTATTTACACTATAAAAGTGGGCACCCTTTACACCAGAAGAGGAGTATTGTAAAGGGTCAAATGGTTAGGATTTCAGGAATGACCTCGAATGATCAATATTTTATTAACAAAATGGAATTTTTGGTTAGCATGTTTTTGGATGGAGGTTACCCGTTGGATTTTTGTAACCACATCAAAACAGAAGTTATACAAGGGAGAAAAAACAGGTTTGCACCTATATTGAATTATAATCTCCCTACTACTGTTAACATTAAGGCATTTGATTCTACCGAAATAAAGAAAGATATATCATACACTCAGTCATTCATAACCGATTTTAGTGGTGATGCAGGCAATGTTAAACAAGTATTCTTTAGGGAATGGGAGAAATTCCTCAACATTACGGATTTGAATTTTAACAAATCAAGTGATTCTTTTAATATAATTTTTAGAAGGGGACGTAATATGAAGGATTGGTTGACAGCTCAATATAAAGTAAACAAAAAAAGTACCAAAATTAGGGGTACTTATCCTTGTGGAATGTGTTCACAATGCCCATTCATGATCAATTCACATAATATCTTCATTGAAGCAAGAGAAAGGGAGATCGTTGGCAAAACACATAGTAATTGCAATTCTTTTGGAGTAGTATATATTGCACTATGTGAGATTTGCTTGGCCTTCTACATAGGGAAGACGGAGAGGAAGATAAAAAGAAGGGTTTATGAACATTTGAATGATATTAAAAATAAGAAAGAACATAATGCATTGTATAAGCATATGAATATCTGCCCTTTGGCGAAATATACATTTTTCATTTTAGAGGAAGTTCAGAAGGATGAAAGAGGGGGCTTGTGGGAGACTCAGATTGAATACCGGGAATTATTTTGTCAAATTGTCTTGGAGGCAAACAAATTCCCGGGGTTAAATGATAGTATCTCCCTTGCTCCAGTTTTAAAATTAAGGGCAGCTAAACTGTAATATTCATCATTATGTTATATTTTTCTATTTTTCCATAATTCATATACATGTTATTCATTTGATGGTATTATATATACATATTCATATTATATTTATATAATTATATATATATTTTTTTTATATATTTTTATGTATTTTTACATATTACATTATATCAATTTGCACATGTGCTTGTTCAGGGTCATTTATATGTACACCTACATTTATTTGTTTAGACTTATATTTATGTTATATGTTCTTTGTATACATATATATACCTTGTCCCATTTTTTAACTTTTATATCTACAGTTTTATATTATAGGTTTTTATACTATTTTATCTATTAGATATAATAATGTACACATTTTATTATACATCATATATATATTACACATGTATATTTATTACACTATTTATTTATATTTATATTTATACTACATACATACTTATTTATTTATTACCGAGTATATTCAATGTGGATATATATTTTTTGTTCATATATTACTTTGGTACACCATTCATGATGATATTCATGTATATTCTGATTTTGACCACCAGATGGGAGTATTGCCCATAAAAATTATCTCACTGAATCATCAGTACAAATTCTATTTGTATATATTTATTTCATTTCCTCTGAGAATACTAAAACAGTTTTTTCATTAAATGTCATTCAACCTTTATAACATTCTAAACATTGGTTTGCATTTTAATGTATTTATGCCATTGAGAATTAATTTATTTTGATTCTACAGATGTTAGGTACTATGGATTTATTTATATTCATTTATATTCATGAGCATTGTTTCACAAGATTTTTATTGGTTAGTTCAAACGAATGGTAAGCATATATATAGGTGTTAATTAGTGTTTGTATTTGTCTGATGAAGTCTAATTGTTACGTGACGAAAAACGTGGTGATTGTCAAACGTTTAATAAAGCTGTTTGGTAGTTTTCTCGGCTGTCCGGTGCAGATTTGTCCTCACACAGCGCATTTTTTGGTTTATCATTTTAAAAAGTACTAATTTGGTACATTTTGCAGGTACTGCTTTCTGTAATTAACTATTAGGGATAACTAGATCCTATATTATGTAGTTCCTGACTAACAAGGACTGAATGAAGAAGGAAGGAGTCCTTGTCAATTCTAATTTTAAGCTGAAAGGTCTAGTAAATATGTTAGAAACTGCAAATTCATTTCTTCCTACACCAAAATGAAAAATACATGAAGCTCTTAGCATTCCAAGAATTAAATTCCATTAGCAACTTGAAAAAACTTTTGTAGCAAGGATACCATCTACGAAACATATATACGTAGTTTTTATGTATAATAACACAGTGTGGATTTTCTATCAATAGGATACCTGAGAGAAACAGATAATAGGTTTTAATGGAAGAAGCAAGTCAGCTAATAGATGTTAGTCATATACCTGTGCAATTTTAAGGCTGGGACAAATTCAGTATGGCAGTAGTTCGAACGAGAATGCAGCAGAGTCTATAAACATTTGAGAAAGGAGAGACAAATGATGGTTGAAGCAGATGGCTCAGAAATGAGAGTCTGTTTAGGAAAAAAAACTATTAGTAGTACTCTGGGTACTGAGATGGTCTTGATTTGCCAAAATGGAGGGCTGTTGTTAAAAGATATTTCTTAACCCGGAAAGTACTGAGATAAAAATTTTGAATTGTATAATTGTTGATTGTTTATAAAAACTTTTATTTATTGAACATGTCTTAATTTGAAGATGCATCTGAGTCTGTCAGCCCCAAAGTTTCTGTTTTCCACCTCAACTGACCATTAGCGCTTGAGCAGCTAACAGACTGAACCATTTTCTTTATTGAAAATTTGATCTGCTATTTTATTTCATCTGTATCTACAAATTACAACATTAGATGTTATTTTGTGGGAAAGCTAGCCTGCTTTATATTAAGTAATAAAACTGCTTTTTAAAAGAAAACCTCTATGTCTCTATTACTTAAGGTATTACAATATGTAGGTAATTTTTTTGTCATTCTGGATATCATAGAGAAAGAGATTGTCAGTCACAATCTAGTGAAACACAAATCATTAAACCTCCATAATAGGCTATAAAAGAAGTCCTGTGTGGATGCAAATCTTAACTTTCCTCACTCCTCATTGTAAATAATTCAAGCTTAATGTAGTGTAAATATACATACATATGTATATATGGGTCTATCTGACATTGCTGACACTCCAGAATGCCGACAACCATATGGTCGACACCATATGATCGACATTCGGAATGCTGACAATGCAGAACTGGCATCTCACTATAGTGCGGAATGGAAAGATTTCCATTCCTGCACTGTAGTGCGATCTCGGAGTTGGTATTTTAAAGTTACGGGAGGGTGGGGGGGGTGAAGGGGCGGAGTCCCCCTTCTAGCAGTCAAAAGGGAATTTTTTTATTCTTTTATAGGTTCATAGGTTCATAGGTTTATACTAGGCTATCTGCCTAAGGCATTTATAAGCCTAGCCCAAATTTTTGTGGCTTACGCCACCCCTTATATGAAAAAATACTGTGCCCATTAGTTTGTTGTGCATCTGTCCAGCAGTGACACAGAGATGATTCCCGGGGTAAACCTACGATCTCCCATCCACAGGTCAAGATTTCTCTTGAACAGTGCCAGCGAGGTGCTCTGCCTCACATGGACCGTGATTTTATTCCACAGCATAGGGAGTCTCTGAGTGATAAATCTATCTCTCCAGCACGTCCTATTTATATCCGTGCTAAGGTTTAAGTCACTTGCTCTAGTGGTTTTGGTGGATTTGGATTTTTTGAGGTGGAGCATGTCCATTAATTCCGGGTTGGACATGGCCTTGTATGTCAGGCACATGTCACCTCTGAGCAGGGGCGGCTCATGCTATTGGTCTGCAGGACTGCAGCCCTCCCAGCTATAAAACAAATAAATAAAATGAAATTAAAACAAAAAAAGAAAATAACTAAATGAATTAAAAGAAATAACTAACAACAAAAAAAATGCGAGTCCCGGACATCGGTCATGCGCACTCGCACGTTTCCCCGATACTCAGACTGCTGGTGAGACAGCCTGGAGCATGTACACAGAATCCAGACTGTCTCACCAGCAGTCCGGATTGAAATATCAACATTTTTCACTTGAAATATCCAGAAGTCTATGCAGTTGAAACTGCATAGACTAGAAGGGGATCGGACTGCGACGTCCACAGGCAAGGACGTGCTCTAACGGGATTCTGCTGCAGTTGACTTTAGGGATTGGCTATTTACTTGGCAAGACTTCCCTGCAGGGACTATTGACTTCATTTACTTGTGGATGTATTACTGTATGGATTCTGCTGCAGGGACTGTTGACTTCATTTATGGATTGTTCTGGCGAGACTTCAGGTACAAGGAATTGAGCAGGATTGCTGGCAGGTACAACAACGGTATGTGTGTGTGTGTGCGTGTGTGCGTGTGTGTGTGTGTGTGTGTGTGTGTGTGTGTGTGTGTGTGTGTGTGTGTGTGTGTGTGTGTGTGTGTGTGCATGTGTGTGCATGTGTGTGTGTGTGTGTGCGTGTGTGTGTGTGTGTGTGTGTGTGTGTGTATGTGTGTTTGTGTGTGTGTGTATTATTGCACATGTGCAAACATGTAATTAGTAAAAAATGCATCCTGTGCAAACTCAAGCAAGCTGTGTAGCCTCTGAGATTTATTTTACATATGTGCTTTTGCAGGGTACTTATACTTAAGAACTATGGACTGCTCCTTTTGGCAGGGTAATTATTATTCTATTACACAAATGTGCATATGTAATAGTAATTGGAGTACATATGTAGCACTTAAAAATCTTTTGCAAACACACCATAGCTTATGAAACAAATTCAGGCTATAAATTAGAAATTTGCTCAGGTGAAGTATAAGATATATTTGTTTGCATCTGATTGCATATATTTCCACAATGTCTGACGAAAAATTCAGCCAATATAACCATTTGTAATATTCTTCTACTATGGATTTATTGGTCCTTTTCAATATGAGTAACTAATCAAAGTATCATTGAGTTCATTAAAAAAGATGTGATAGATACCATTCTGGCAAGGAAAGACTGTACATGTGTTTGTGTGTGTGTGGTGCATGCAGGTATGTGTGTGCTTGTGTGTGTGTGGTGCATGCAGGTTTATGTGTTTAATTTATTTCTTCTAAAGCAAACTGAATATTTTCCCCAGAAAGCAATTGTGAATTTGATTTTGGCATTTTGCACAAATAACTGATTAGCTCGCTGTTTGATGTCCTTGATCTGCCTGATTCAGTGTTAATATCAGCAATGTAAACTGTCACTAAATTATAACCAGAAGAAATAGACATTCTGCTATTGCCTTTATACTGCATTTGTTTCTGATATCAAAAGGAATTAACTTTTTCAGCATATTTTTTATGTTTGAAAAGAGCGTCATATTTTGTTCTGTTCTGTTCCTCATAACATCTGTGGTTTCTGCATACGTACATTTTGAGATATTTGATGGTTCAGTGGTAGCATTGTTGCCTCACCGCTGCAAGCTCTCAGGTTTGATCCCTTGACTAGGGTGTCTTCTACGTGGAATCTGCATGCCCTCCTTGTGTTTGTGTGGGTTTGCTTTGATAGTGCAGTGGTAACATTGTTGCCTCACAGCTAGAGATTTTCTGGTTTGATTCTTGGCTGGAGTTCCTTCTGTGTGGAGTCTACATCTCCTCCCTGTGTTTGTCTGGGTTTGCTCTGGTGTCCTCCCATGTTACAAAGACATGTGTCTGCAGTATTTCTCCCTGGGCCTCTGTTGAAAATTGTCTTTTGTTCTGTCAGACATTCCTGGTTAACAAATGTTAAATAAATAAAATTGACAGGCATTTGAATTTCAGACTCCATAGTCTTCAGAAAGTACATAGTAACACAAAACCTTTTATTCTAGCAATTTTCTAAGTTTATAAGATGAATATTTGAAATTTGTCCCTATTTTTGGGACTGTATTCTCCCATTATTGGCTTTGTCCAGGTCTTTTGTGCTAAGTTTGAGAGCTATGACAATAACTGAATTCACTGAATATGTTTGAGGGCTGTATTCCCCCATTACTGGGTTTGTCCAGGTGTTTTGTGCTAAGAGATTGACAGCTATGGTGAGAACTGAATTCACTAAATGATAGCCATTTAAGTTTCAGTCTTCCTCTCTTTCACAAAACAGCTGATTTGGCATAGTTGCATGCTGCTTTGACTGGTTTGCACAGGGACCTGGGTTCAAGACTGGGCAGTTAAATGTATGGTAGTAATACAACATTTTATTCTACCAACTTTCCAAGATTATACAAGCAATGTTTAATGTGTCCCTCGTTTTTGGGCTTTTGTCCCCTCCCCCCAATAAATGTTGGCTTTTTCCAGATTTCTTGTGCTGCAAAGTTGAGATACAGTTGAGTATTAAGTAGATTTTACAAGGAGCTGAGAGCTGCAGGGGAAGAGAAGTTTAGTGCTGCTTATGCTGAGTCAGCTTGCATTGTTAATAGCACAACAGGGTGTGTACTTGCTTTTTATGCAGAAAGCTGTAGGTTCTACTCCCACAAGATGTGGATGCTGCTGTACGGAGAATGTCCTCTTTGGTGAAGATACTAACTATGAACCTGTTATCAGTTTGCTATCCATTTCCTATTGCAATATTACTAGCTTATCATTTTTTTATGTAATATAGGCAATTTATTCCTCAGGGGAAGTTGTTTGCTAGCTGCGACCTCTTCATTAGTTACAGATCTCTTTAATGTGGAATTATTTAGATGACTTGCTTCTGCAGAGATTGTGCATATTTACTGATACTGGTGTATTGTGTAAGTCTGAGTAGAAGTTTTATGATGGAAATGTTCTCAATTGGGCAGTTTTGTCATTATTGGTGCATGCATTTGTTTCATTGTTTACTGGAAAAATGTCCAAAACAATAAATTTAAAACACCCTCTAACAACTGCACTGTATTATACAAGGAATATAATTTAATACAACCAGGAAGGTGTATCACACAACACATGTATGTTTTTGTGTGCTTTGTGTACAAGGGGCCTATCATTTAAAAACAGCCCAAAGTTAATCATTATACTACCCAAATGCATTTTCTTTGAATGTGGATTTCACTGCTGTTTCAATGAATGTGAGTTTCAAGGGCAGAGTTTTAATGCTAAGTCTATTTTCATTGTGAGACTGCATTGCATTGTTTAGCAGATGTTTTAGTGTTTGTGCTGTAAAATACAAAATAAAACTTTCAAATAAAATCCAAATCATTGTAGAAGTAAAGCAGTATGCACATTGCAGTATTTATGGAAAATGGGGTGAAATAGCCAAGTAATGGGACATTGGAATGGCTGCAGGGGGTGGCTCCAATCAACCATGATTTTGTCAGGGGGAAGGATGGCAAACTCAGACAGCCTCGGCTCAGCTGAACTATACCTCACTACTGTCCAAATTTTCACAGAATTAATAGATTTTTGCTTCTTCTTTTTGGTTTGTCCCTCATAAAATTAGTGGTTTTCTGGCAAATCATTTAGGAATGAAGTTACTAAATAATGACAGAGGTTGTGTTTCAGACTTCATAACCTTCAGAAAAATGCATGCTAAAGCAAGACCTGTTCTATCAACTAGGTTTATACAAGAGCAATTTTTAGTACTGTTTGTATGTTCCCCCAATATATTTGGCCTTGTCCAGATTTCCTACGTTAACAGGTTGAAAGGTACATGCAAATTGCTTTATAGAATTGGGCATATCCAAACCTCTCAACTGTTCCCGATCTTGGCTCAAAATATTGCTCTCCCTCTAATCCCTCCGCAAAATGTCAATTTTGGAAGAAAACATGGAGGGTTTACAAATAAATAACTGTAATAATCAGAGTTATAGATTACTTTTACTTCAGAAATGCATGTAGATTTGTTTATTTTGTCAGCTGCTCAAGCTAACAGTGCTAATATTAAAAAGTGTCCCTTCTTTGACAGGTTCCCAGCTGTATTGTGTGGCTGTTTTATATTTTTGCATCACATGTTTGGTCCATTTTTCATTAAATTATGGTTTTCTGGCAAATTAGTGGCAAATCATTAAAGTTTGAAGTAAGAAAATAATGTCAGACATTTCAGTTTCAGATTTCATACCCTTCAGAAAATTCATACTAATGCAAGACCTACTATTCTATTAGAAAGTTTATGAGAACAATATTTAAATATTGTTCTTAATTTTGGGCCTGACTTTGCCCAGATTTCTTGCTCTGAGTTTGAGGGATATGACAAATGTGTCAGGGCCATTGCAGTCAGCCAGAGACATTTCAAGTTGTGACATACTTGTTGCACCCCACTTCCCCATGTAGTGACTCTGGATGTGTCCAAGCAAGGCAAGGAGCAGTTATGCAGTGTAAGTGAGCAGAGTACCCCTCCCCCATCCAAGGTAGACACAAATACTGCAGTGGCTTTTCATCTGTCTTGCTTGATTTTGCAGAATGTTCTGGTTTTCTGTCATATTTTTATACTGTTGATTATGCTTCTTATTATTCAGAAAGTGCCTGTTGTCTATTTATAAGTAGCAATGATTTCATGACCATCAGGTAAACTTGTCTGAGATTGTAAGATGCACGTAAGATTACTGTTAAAGAATCACCAACATTGAAAGCCTTTTTGTTGTTGCCTTGCAGAGAATACTTACATAACTAGATAACGTATAATCCTTGGGTATTGAAATGCATATGACAGTATTTGTAATAAAGGACATGATTACAGTAATTTAAGAAGCTCATTACCTTTGTTGGAGCCTTGCCATCATCTTTGCAGGCTTTACCCATAAACTAAACAGAATGCCAATCTATCATGTGTGGTCCATAACCTGTGCAGTAATCCTTTAAGCAAGTTATCTTGAGCTTGTCTCTTGTTTGCTGTTCATTTTTTATTTTGATCATGTTTTCCCAATGAAACAAGTAGATAGTTGTCAGGCAGCAGGTCTTTTTTGGATAAGAAACATTTTTACAAGTGGGTGGGTATCTTTCAGCATGTTACTTGGTACTTTTTATAAAGCTGAATGCTGCACCCAGAAGCGCCACCCTCTTCAATGCCTGCCATAGTTCCTGCACAGTTCAAACTCCAATTGGTTATGCTGTATTCCCGCCTGTTGAGCTTACTATAGCCTGTTTTCCCATCCTTACACACCATTGGGCAATTATAAAAAAATGTGGTGCAGCACTGCAAACCAATGCAACTCAGCTGAGCAGTGTTTAAACTGACAATGCTTAGCCACACTTAGCAGTACGCAAACCAGCTCAGCTCAGCCAAGCAATGCCAAGTACTGCCAAGCAGTGCCTACACAAAGGCTGTTTAAAAAGTGCTTATCATGGCTTAAAAAGACTTAGCAGAGCTTAGCTGAGTGCAGCAGGGAAGTAAATATTGTGGGAAGAAATAGCCAGGGGAATTGTTATGGCTAGGCTTGTATAGGCCCTAGGGCCGATAGCGTAGTACCAATCTATGATTTGATTTAAATATGATTTATAATTAGAACTGCAGTACAAGGAGAAGTGGTTTGAGATGAGTGCTGCTTGTTTGTCTTGTACTTGATTAACTGGCAATCCAGTAATGTATTTAAAAAGTAATTTATTTTTTCATGCCTCACAACCTTTTTTTTCCATCTAGATAGTAAGTAAGCTGTCATGCAGCCAATGCATTGAAATATTTTTTTCTTCTACACTTCATTTTGTCTTGATTGGACTCTCATAATGACGGTTTGGCAATCAGGGCAACATATTTAATTAAAGTTCCAGTTTTTGGGGTTTTGAGCATAGCTCCTCCCCATTCTAGTTGGCCACACCCCTTCCCATTGGCCCCACCCATTCATCTGTCTCCTGCAGCCCCCCTTCGATTTGAAGTCACCAGCCGCCACTGCCTCTGAGCAGACGGTATGTGACTGAATAGAGCTGGAGTTTCTTCAATCTGGCAGCATATGACAGATTTTGGAGTTCCTTTATCCTTTATCCTTTTGGTTTTGTCTTTTATGTTCCTTTTTCATGGTTTTCTTCCGATGTTAAGATTTTGGTTGTCAGTGATGTGGTGTCGGCCATGTGGTTGTCGGTGTAGTGAGCTTTTGATCTTGTCAGGTAGAGCTATATATATATATATATATATATATATATATATATATATATATATATATATATATATATAGGGAGAGAGAGAGTGAGAGAGAGATTTATATAGATATAGATGTAAATATATATATACATACTTATAGATATATATATATATATATATATATATATATATATATATATATATATATATGTATATATACATTTATTTCTATATAGGTTCAATTTAACCCATCAAAGCAACAACTTTCTGAACAAACTAATAAATAAATAAATAATATCAGCTGATTGCATGAAGCAGCTTTGTTTTCAGAGCAGGATAATGGTACACTGGGGATCAGGAAATTTGGTAACTCCCAACTGCAAGACATTTTAGCAGTGGATATGAAAATTAAAGTATTCCAGAGCTACTTCAATTAAGCTTTTGTTAGATACTGATAGGTTCATAGGTTGGTACTAGGCTATCGGCCCTAGGGCCTATGCAAGCCTAGCCATAACAATTCCCTGGATATTTCTTCCCGCAATATTTACTTCTCTGGACCCCTGTCTAGCAGGACAACTGACATGATCCCCGGAGTGAATATAGGTTCATAGGTTATAGCTCAGTACTCTCCTTTAAACTGATACATTTTTCAGGTCTTTCCCCGTTGGGCTGAACCTGATCCATTCACTATGCTCACTCTGCTCCCCTCCCTGCCCCATCCCCACCCCCCATAACATCAACCTTATACCTAGCCTGACCCCTCCCATACTTCTCTTCCACCTATCCCATAACCCCCTAATTATTCCCCTATCATACCTCCTCGTTATTGTACTCTACCTCCCCACCCATTTCTAAATAAGTCCATATAGTACTTCATCCTCTAAACTACTTCTATCCTGCTCATATTCTTTATCACACTGCACTCAACCACCATCATATCCATCACAACTATTACTTTGATCTTGCTTCTCTCACTTACACTCTCTCTCCTAACAATAATCGCATCTTTCCAGACATCCAACATACCTCCTGCACCTACCTGTACAACCAGCACACATAAGCCACATTTATCAAGTTACTCAGATATCCACCCTAGCTTATTCACAGCTAATACGTCTTTACTATACAAAGTGAAAATTCTACCTCTCTAAAGACACTCCCTTTATCATGCCAGCAGCAGCAACAACACCATTTTTAGGAAAAAAAACTGAAAAGTATAACCTACATAATTTGCCAAAGCACTATTTCCCAATGTGGTGATGTACAACCCAACCCAGGCCCAGATCCCCTCAGCTCCAGCAAACCTAGCAAATCTCTTATGCTATCAACCATAAATCTCCAAAGCCTTACAAGCAAGATACCTAAACTCCATGTGTGGATTCCTAAGTACAACCCAGATATTATAGCAGCTATCGAAACCTGGTTGAAATGATATGTAAAAGACACTGAATTTCTCCTCCCAAGCTACTCATGCCTGAGAGTCGATCAACCCAACAAGAGAGGAGGAAGAGTAGCAGTACTCTTCCCTAGCAATTACACATTGATTCCCTACTCAAAACCAACACCCAACTTCTCCCCAGCCAAAGTACTTATCTCTATATTAAAATTTAACAACCATAAAAACATTTGCATAATTGCTCTTTATATTCCTCCAGGAAACAACATACCAATATTAGAAAACATACTTGCCTGGACTTCCCAAAATATAGGTAAAGAAACCATCATTCTAGGTGATGTAAATATCAATTGGCTAGACATAGGCCACAACAACCCCTCAAAAAACATAAATCTTTACAACTACTTCCAACTAATTGAAGACATCACCATACCTCACAAAAATTACAACTGGGGCTCCACAATAGACTGGATATTAGTGTCCCACCCTTTCAATGTCATCAGTGCAGGCATACTACCTAATACCATTAGTGACCCCCACTCAGCATATATCATATGCAAAATTACTCCAACCACAGGCCAACACCAATACAAATCTACCAGAAATTTTACTAAGTTCCAATCAACCATATTTAATGAAACCATAGCTAAAGTAAACTGGAAACCGCTCAAATCCCTACCACTTAATGAGGCTGTTGAATTCTATAACTCAACATTTCTAGACATCCTAAATAGGCAAGCACCCACCAAAAACAAATAAAACATAACCATGTATGCTGGCTCTCAAAATTCACCAAAGAAGTAATATCCACAAGGGATAAAATCTGGAAATCATGGCAGAAAAACAAAGACCCCCTCAACTCTACTACATTACAAGAAACTCCGTAACCAGGTAAAACATCTAATAACCACTAATAAAAAAGACCACTACTTACACCTACAAAGTCAACATAAAAATAATCCCCAAACATTCTGGTCCTCCATCAGCCAACTATTACACCCAGGCTCTCAAAGCAATCCATCCCCTGACCCACAAAAACTCCTACTGAACTTGCTACCCTCTTCATTTCCTACTTCAATGACACCATAGTTAATCTAACCGCCACCTTTTCTACAGTTAACAGCACCACCACCAAGACAGCTGATGACCAAATCATCTCAGAAGACGTCTACCCTTAACCCTAACCTAAAATTCTCCCCCATACCCACCAGCACAATAAAGAAACCTTTACTTAAGCTAAAACCCTGCACTCTGGCTTCTGACAATCTACCCCACACTTCCTGCAGCTAGCAGCAAACTCTATAGCTTATCCCATAAGCATACTCATTAACAGAGCAATTAAAGAATCTCTTGTCCCAGACATCTGGTAAAAAGCATTCATTCTTCCCTTACACAAAGGTGGCACCAACACAGACACCACAAACTTTCGACCCATAGCAATTCTCTCACCCCTTTCTAAAACACTGGAAAAATGCATCCATGCCCAACTCCTCAACCACCTGCATGAAAATCAAATTTTATCACCCACTCAGCATGGTTTCAGACCAGGACACAGCACCACTACTGCCCTCCTATCCTTCCTTGATAAAGTTAACTGGGCACGGGATTCTGGTAAAATAATTGCTTCACTTTTGCATGACCTTTCCAAAGGTTTTGATACCATTTCCCACACTATCCTCCTCTCTAAACTATCCACCCACCACTTTTCTCCCCCTACCCTACAATGGTTCAACAGCTATCTCTCCAACAGGCAGCAATCCACCAAATGGCAACAACCTTATTCTCCCTTCCTCAATACTTCCACAGGGGTACTCCAAGGCTCCATACTTGGTCCTCTCTTATTTAGCATCTTTATTAACAACTTTCACACCACTCTCCCACAATGTTCAGTAATCCAGTATGCTGATGACTCTACAATAATATGCACTGCAAATTCCAGATCTGAACTCCAGCAAATTACCCAGAATACCCTCACATCTACTGAATCTTGGATGCTTAACAATCATCTTGCCCTAAATCCAAAAAAAAAAAACTAACTAGTAATTTTTACTCCTAGGAAAACCACTCCATTTGATAAAAAAACTCTTCACTATACAGTCCCAAGACAATACCACTATAGAAATTGCCCCACACACTAAGTTACTAGGCATTATTATAGATGAAAACCTTAACTTTGACCTACACATAAACAATAATATCAAAAAAAAACACCAAAAGCTTGGTATTCTCTACAGGCACCAACACTGCCTTAGCCTCTCTACTAGACAAACCCTTGCAACTACCTTTTTATTACCCACTCTCTTTTATGGGGCCCCTCTCTTCACTAATATCCAAAATTCTACAAAATCCAAACTTGCTATGTGTTACAACAGAATAGCAAAATTTGCCACCAAGGCCAAATTCTCATCCCACCACTGTAAGTCACTGAAAGACTTAGGGTAGTTGGAACTCCCCCATCATCTCTCATTCACCCAACTAACTACTGTGCACAAAATAATCTACAGACCCACAGACTCCTGCTCTCTCAACTCTATTTGCCAAACACCATCCCAGCAGGCATCTAAGATCTGAAAATCATCTACTTCTAAAAGTAGATAAGCCCACCTTACCTGCTGGTCAACTCCTCTATTCCTTTACCATTGCCAAACTATGGAACTCACTTCCACCTTCTATAAGAAACACAGGCAGCACCACCACCTTCAAACAAATACTGAAAAATCATCTCAACTCTTCCTGGCTATATTTCTGCTCTATAACCTAACCTCTTCACTCTCCTTATATAATTACTAAACGCCTGTGTCTTTTTCTACTAGTGACTGATGATACTTTCTCCATATTTATTTTTATCTTCACTTGTTGATACTGGTACAGTAATACTGAATAATATATCTCTGTTTATACCACTCTGAATTCATTGAATTCTGCTTTAATGTATATTTTCTATATATATTACTGTAATCAAACAAACTAGATTCCTGCTTTTATGTATATATTCTGTATATGTTACTATATTTACTATCTGTAACACTGTTTCTACTTCTGTACTAATTAATGTTTATATTTCTTCTGTATCCTGTTGGAGCTTTTCTCCCTGGGCCTCCACTGAAAATGGGCTCTTTTAGGCCCAGTGGACTTTCCCGGTAAACAAATGCAATAAAATAAATAAAATAAAATATATGGGGGCAAAAGTGGGTTTAACCCCCCCCTGCAAAAATAGACTTTTTTCTTTTGCAAATTTTTCATTCAAACTTATGCATGTTTGAATCTTTGTGATTCAAACTGTTTTAGTTGTATGACAAGTGTGCAGAGTTTTGATACTTTAAATGTCTGCTACACACACACACACACACACACACACACACACACACACACACACACACACACACACATGCGCACACACACATGCAGACACATAGATATATGTGTGTGTGTGTGTGTATATATATATATATATATATATATATATATATATATATATATATAAACACACACACACACACACACACACACACACGGATTCACTTTACATCCTCAGTGTTTTAAAACATCGGATTTCATATGGCCAAGACCATATGATTGACATTTTAAAACATCGAACATCTAAAGCAAAAGCAACACAAAAAAAATTTCTAGGATGTTTGCATCCCCCACACCACCTAGTGTTTATTTTATTTGTTTATTTTCAGTTTGATTACCAGGGAAGTCCACTGGGCCGAGAAACGCCCATTTGCAGTGGAGGCCCGGGAAGAAAAGCTCCAATAGCAATACAATAGTATGAAGGTTACAGAATACAATAAAGGTTACATAATGTAGAGGTAAAAATACAAGAGTGAGACTCATACATTCAAGAAATTGCAAAATACATCATAGGACAGTATAAAACAGGCACTTTTTTTTTTTTTTTTTTTTTTGGGGGGGGGCTCTTCAGATGTTTACAATATTTACATATTTACAAACTTGGAGTTAATTAAAGTCTGCTAGTTCTGCTTTTGGAGGAATAGAAAGAGAATAAAAAAACTTGAGAGTAAAGTGGAAGAGATTGTCGAGAGCTAGTGGGGAGACTCATTAGTGTTTATGTAGGGTGAAAGCAGGAGCATTTCCATGTGGAAGATAGGTGTAGGAAAAGTTGGGTTTTGAAGGATTCAGTGTTATGTACAGTCCTAAGAGAAGGAGGAAGGGAATTCCATTTTTTACATAGAGAGAAGGAGAGTAGGAGCTGGCCAGCGGGACGTTTGGGTTTGTGGAAGGAAATTAGGTTTTGGTGTTCAGATCTCAAAGATCTGTTTGGGATGTATAGGGGAAGGATGTTCGTTAAGGCTGGGCATTTATCTGGGGAGAATATTAGTTTCTGAGTGGTGGTTAGTTGGAGATAGTCTAGGTGGTTAGGGAGTTCTAACCAGTTCAGAGATTTTAGGCTAAGGCAGTGGTGAGTTGATATTTTGGATTTAGTGGCAAATTTGGAGATCTTATTGTAGCAAGCTTCAAGTTTAGAGGTGTTGGAAGCAGACAGATTGGTTAGAAGGGGGTACCATATAGAAGAGAAGGAAGGAGGAAAGTAATTGCTAGAGAATGCCTGGAGGAGTTGGAGAGAAATTGGTTATTCCTATATAGCATACCTAGCTTTTGGTGGGTTTTCTTTATGTTTTGTTGTATGTGGAGGTCGAATTTAAGGTGTTTATTTATGGTGATGCCAAGGAGTTTTGCAGAGGGGACCACTTCAATAGCAGTGTTAGTTTGGCTTAGGACTTTGAAGATGTTTTTGTCAAAGGAGGAAACCATGGTAGGCAGGAAAATTAGTATTTTAGATTTATTGGAGTTGAGGGAGAGGTGGTTTTGGTGCATCCAGTTTTCTGTAGTGGAGAAAGCTGTTTGAGTCTTAGTTAGTAGTTCAGAAATGTTGTGGGCAGCACAGACTAAGGTAGAGTCATCAGCATATTGGATGACTGTAGTGTCAGGGATGACAGTGTGAAGGTTATTTATAAAGATGTTGAAAAGCATGGGTCCGAGGATGGACCCCTGAGAAATGCCAGTAGGTGTAGGCAGAAAGGAAGAGTTGCATTTCTTCCATCTGACAGCTTGAGATCTGTCGGATAGGTAACTGGAGAACCAGGAAAGAGTATTAGGGGAGAGATTAAGATTGGTAAGATAAGAGAGAAGGTTTGTATGAGAGATGGTGTCGAAGGCTTTAGATAGAACTAGCAGTATAGTGGATACAATAAGTCCAGAATCTCGGGCTTGATTGACAGTTTCTAGGAAGGATAGTAAGGCTGTTATGGTGCTGTGGCCAGGTTGGAAGCTGTGCTGGGTGGGTGTTAGAAGGCGATTCTGAGTTAGGTAGGGCAAGAGTTGGAGGTGGACACATTTTTCAAGTATTTTAGATATTAGAGAGAGTAGGGCAATGGGGCGGAAGTTAGAAATAGTGTTGTTTTTACCTCCTTTGTGAAGAGGTAGAATGAAGGCTGACCGCCAGAGTTTGGGTACGTACGACTCAATGATGGATCTGTTGATCAGGATACTAATTGGGAGAGCAATACCTTCAGCAGCTTATTTGAGGAAGGAGGAAGGTATGTTGTCAGGGGCATTAGAGCAAGGCTTGAGTTTGGATAAAAGTTTTTTTATAAAGGTGGTGGAAACAGGTTTGAGCTGGAAATTAAGGGGACAGTTATTAGGGTTACTGAGTGCTGAGGAGAGGGGGTTGGGTGGGTTATTATTAGGGAATGTTTTGGTTAGTTTAGCTATGGATTCAGTAAAGAAGGTGTTGAAGTGGGAGCTCAACTCACTATCAGTTAGACTAGGGTCAGGGCAGGATTATTCCTTGATCCAGGATGGAGAAGAGTGTTGACTGATTTCCAGAATTGTTTTGGATTCTTATTGTTGTTGGACTGAAGTTTATTATAGTAGTTTTTTTTTGTTCATAGTGAAAGTAGTCTTTGCCAACAGCAGGAGTTAATGAAGATAGTAAAGCTGACTGTATTCTATATCTGTCTACATCTATCTATGATGTGCGTGTGTGTGTGTGTGTGTGTGTGTGTGTGTGTGTGTGTGTGTGTGTGTGTGTGTGTGTGTGTGTGTGTGTGTGTGTGTGTGTGCGTAAGGATTTACTTTACATGCTCGGCATTTTGAAATGTTGAATTTCATATGGTGGAAACCATATGATTGACATTTTAGAACATCGACCGTGTTAAGTGGAGATCTCCATACAGCGCGGAAAGGGAAATTTCCCTTTTCCTTGCTGTAATGTGATCTCGGAGTTGGAGGCCCGGGGAGAAAAGCTCCAATAGGAAGGATAGTAAGGCCATGCTTTTCTAACTTCCACCCCAATGCCCTACCTCAAGATCATTCTTAATGTTGTTTGTCTTTTCCCGGTTAGGGGTTGCCACAGCGGAACTCTGATCCGCTAATGATTGGCAGTTTTTTTTTTTATGGTGTCAAGTTGCCAGCCCAACGCCCAACCTTCAACGAAGGCACGCCCATTCAACGCATGTCTTTCGAATGCCCACTCGACCGCGGGGAGGACATGCAGACTCCACACAGAAGGCACTCCCAACCCAAGCTGAGAATCAAACGGGAGAGCCTCTTGCTGTGAGGCAACAGCGCTACCGCTGCACTACTGCAAGTACTTTAAAAGGGTGTTACCTTCGTATTCGCTATTACTGGATAATGAAAATCAGCATGGCTTCACTAAGGACCAATAATGCACTTCAGACGTAAATGTTTACAATCCTGATGTGGAAACATTGGAAATGATCGTCTAATTTATTTAAATTTGGCAAGAGCTTTCATTAAAATCTTTAAAACAGTAATAAATAACTTCATCTTCCTTGATGTCAATCAGAAGAACTATGACTAGGGTCAGGCAAAGTGTGGCTACCTTCACTACAAGCTGCTGGGAGGCATGATCAGCAGTTGCTACTGTTGCAAGTGCAGGACTGACATAAATATGACACTCCAGAGGGGTGATTGGTGCACTGGCATGTATATGAGAAACCACTGGAGTAGGTTCATTATCGGCATCAATATGAGGAACCACATGGGCCATTGATGTACTGTCTGCATATGAGATACCACTGGTGATAGCATGGCTTCTTTAAATAAATGCCATTACTGTCTATATGGAGTTTTTTGTATTATCAACTGTAGCAAGAGTGATGCCAGTTATAGCAAGGAACTTTTCACATTTACAGTTCAGAGCTGAAGACCTTGTATTTTTTTTTTCTCAGCTCTTCATGAAAGTCTTTTTTATTTTGTCAATGGTTTTGTTTCAGAACAGTGCCAGTCCAGGAAACTGCCTGAAGTGCAAGATGATTTAGCTATACCTGTGGCGATAATTATATTACAGGCTGGATTATAAAGTGGTGAAAAGGCAGATATTTTCTATGTCAAAATTAGAGCCTCAATTTCTTCCTGTCATTTAATATTTAAGAGTCTTCATTAGGTCTTATGCTGTTTTTTTTTTTTTTTTTTTTTTTTTTTTTTTGTGTGAAGAGAGTGTTGTGGCTTGGCAAATCTACCAATGACAGTATAGTTGATAGGTTCATAGGAGGTTACCAATGACAGTATTGTTCATAGGTTCATATAAGGTTACCAATGACAGTATTGTTCATAGGACGTTACCAATGACAGTATTGTTCATAGGAGGTTACCAATGACAGTACTGTTCATAGGTTCATAGGAGGTTACCAATCACAGTATTGTGCATAGGTTCATAGGAGGTTATTAGGCTTGCGGCCCTTGAGCCTTTACAAGCCTAGCCATGTTAATCCCAAGTATCCCCATTTGTTCTTTTTTGGGTAGTTCACAGAATGAATTTATGAACAAAGTGGGTCTGAGATCAACACCTGCTGCCCCTGTCCCTGAGGGACAAGGGTGCCACCCAGGAGCGAATTAGCAGTCTTCCATCCAGTTATCTTGGTTGCATTTGAATATGGTCAGTGATCTCTAGATTGAGTGACTCGAGCCATTTGACTTTTGGATGTGCAGAATTTCCATTAGGGAACAGTTAGAGACTGCTTTATAGGCCAGGCACAAGTCACCTCTCAGTAGCCTATAAGATACAGAGCAAAATGAAAGGGCTTTTAGCCTGTTCATGTCATGGTTTGGAGTCCCTGTATTTTCTTAGTGAGAAATCTCTGAGGTCTCTCCAGCTGCTGCAGGTGTCTGGTGAGATACATTCAAAAGGATGCATTATACTCTATTAGAGGTCTGATGAGAGTCAAGTACATTTTAGTTATGGCATCCATTGACCTGGATGCTATGTCCTTGCTTATGAATTGTACTATGTAGAAGGGTTTCCTTACCACTGTGAAAACTTGGTGATCAAAGTTCAGATTGCTGTCAACCTGTGTTCCCAAGTCTCACACCACTGGGTTGGAACTCAGGGGGGTGCTGTCAATACTGTAATTTGTAAGGAATTCCATTCTGTCAGAGGAAATAATAAGGTTTACCTTTGAAAAGTTGAAAATCATCCTGCTGAACGGCCCTTTGTACGAACCGGAATGACAAAAATCGTCATTCCGAACTACACCAATGTTCGAAAATGAGCAAATCAAAAACCAGATTTGCTGATTTTCGAACTACTATTACCAATGCAGATTGTAATGCAGGGGGGCAAGCCCCCCTGCACCCCCCCACCCCCTACTTTATTATTCTAACTCCGAGGTCGCACTACAGTAGGGGAAAGGGTTCACTTCCTGATCCCCACTTTAGTGCACTTCGCACCCACAATGCCAAATCTGCAATGAGCGAATGTCAATGTGTATTTGCTCATTGCATATTCACTGTATTTTTATTCGGGTATCTGAAAACTTGAAAACATACTTCCGCACAATTGTCTTTCGACAATGTGTGTTTCAAGTTTTGAAAGGTAAAGCGATAATAATGTATTTTTTTGCATTTAATTTTAGATCATGGCTTTGGCACCAATCATTTGTTTGTGTTAGCCCTTCTTGTACTATGTTGACATCACTGGGGGACCCAATGATTGCTCTCAGATTGCAATCATCAGTGAACTTGATGAGCCAAAGGCCATCTACTTTGCCCTGGATTTCTGAGAAATAGATGCTAAACAGTAAGGGGTCTAGCAAGCAAAGACCCTGTAGTACTCCACTGGTGATGGGTCTACTGGTGGAGGTGGAGTCACTAATTTTGACAGAATCTACTGGTATTTCTGAGCATTTCTAAGGATCAGTTATTTACCCGATCCATGTAAAATCAGATAGCACTTAACAACATAATTGCCTGGTTATGCAGCCTGGGAATAACCATTACCTCTGTTCAGTACGTTATTCGTTTCCTAAATGAAATAACTTGATTTAGAGATCTGAGTGTAACAGCTGGCAATAAATTACATTTTGAAGAAAACATTAACATGATTACAATAAATTTCTTTTGTAGTATTAAAAGCATCATGTGTACAGTTTCGTCTGGACAGTCCATGTGATGATACCTTTATATTAGACAATAACTGGCCTCAGGATGAACACTGCATAAATTCTACTTATAACCCTAGATTATACATACAAACCAGAAAGGATCCAAAACTATCACTAATGACAAATTTCTTCAGTTAGATGACTGCCATATACAAGGAGGCATGGACATCTTAAGTTAAAGCTACATTCAGTATACCTACTTGATTAATTACCTAGATGTAACTATTCACAAGGATTTCATAGGAGCATAGGTTCATAGATTCATAGGTTCATTGGAGGTTACTAGGCTAGTGGCCCTAGAATCCTTACAAGCACAGCCATTTTAATCCTGAGTTGCCTCAATTGTCCTTGGTTAGATGGATATAAGTTGCAGAGTGAGTCTCTGATAAATACCAACTACCCCTGTCCATGAGGGACTTGAGTGCCACCCCAGGATGAATTTGCAGCCTACCATCCATTTGTCCAGGTTGCACTTGAATAGGGTCAGTGAGGAGCTTTACTTCATTTGAACTGGAAGTTTATTTCAGAGCAGCAGCAGTCTCTGGGAGATATATCTGTATCTACAGCATGTTCTGTTAATATCAAAGACTAGGTTAAGATCCCTATAGCAAATGACTCTTGTGCAATTTGACTTGTGGATGTGCAGCATATCCATCAGAGCAGGGTCAGAGACTGCCCTGTAGGCCAGGCACAAGTCACATCTCAGAACCTATATGATACTGAGCACAGTGACAGGGTTTTCAGTCTATCCATGCAAGTCATGCTTTGGAGGCCCTGTATTTCCTTGCTGAGAAACCTCTGTGTTCTCTACAGCTGCTGCAGGTTTCTGGTGAGGAATATGCAGAAGGGAGCATCATAATCTATTAATGGTCTGATGAGAGTTGAGTACAGTGGAGTTATAACATCCTTAGACCTGGATACAATGCCCTTACTTATAAGATGCGCAATATATAAGGCTTTCCTTATCACTGTGGAAAGTCAGGGGTTGCAATTCAGATTGCTATCTACCTGTATTCCCAGATCTCACCATAGTGGATTTAAACTTGATGGAGTGCTCTGTTTTGCATTTAGTTTTGGATAGTGGTTTTGGCACCAGTCATTTGTCTGTTAGCCCCTTCTGTAATATGTTGGCATCATCGGCAACCTTGGTAAGCTAAAGGCCATCTATTTTAGCCTGTACTTTCAAGAAATAGATTCCAAACGGTAAAGGGCCCAGCACAGAACCTTGTGGTAGGCCACTGGTGACAGGTCTACTGGCAGAGGTGGAGTCACCAACTTTGAAAGTATGTGTTCTGTAGGTGAGCCAATTGGGTACCCATCTAGTGATGAAAGGGTTAATCCCCAGCTGGAAGAGTTTCTGAATGAGTTTCTCGATGATACCTGAGTGGGGGATTGTGGTAAAAGCCTTGGTTAGATCAAAATAGGCAATATGTATTTTTTATGAATTGAATGCTTTGCTTTATTTGGTTAATATCTGTACATTGTGTTTTTCTTTTACAAGACTGTTTCTTTAAAATGATTGGCATTCTTTGTAGTACAGTTGCTATAAAAGACTGCTTAGTCAAGATTCAGTCCTGTTTTGATGAAGTGTTATTAACAAAAGGGCTTAATGTAATGATCCTTACTTGCTTTTGCAATAAATATTTTCAATAAATATTTTACCAGCAATCCCAGTGGTTACGTTTTAACATTCGTTTTTGTGTACTGCATTCAGTATACAATAAGAGTTGCAAGAGAGACTTAATATGGCTATTTAAATAAGTAAAGGAAAAGGTTCTCAGTAACACATTGTAAGAGTCACTTCATATAACCTCGTAACAAAGAATAACTTAAGCCTGTACGTTGACAAGTTTAACAATAAACTACTAGGGTAATGAAAAATTGGAATAATCCTGCTACAAAGATTATAGAACAGCTTGGGGTTCATCACTAGATCAGAGTTGCAGTGGCATAAAGCTATATGGCATGTAACCTGCTAAGGATGAGATGTGCAGTTCATATACAAAAGCTTTTGGGCCACTTCCTTATGCATTATATGTCTGAGGAAGCACAACAGTGTGCCAATATAAAAGCAGACATACGGGTATGAAAATTCAGAACTTTCTCACTGCTGAAGATTTCATTTAGACTTTGTTTTTGCTGTGTCTTCAGTTATTCAGTGGCTGGAGTTTGAATCAAATACTCTTTGGGACTTTCTTTCCTTTTTATCTTAGAAAATGGGTGGTATTTTATGTCCAGGAGAAAAGGGAAGTGGCTGTGTATCAGACAGATTCCTTAAAGAGAAGTCCACATAGCTTGTCTTTTCTCCTTGAAAGAGGATCACAAGATTAATACCTGTGGCATTTTTTTGTTCTTTTCCCCATAAAACGTTTAGAAGTGGGCTACATTCCTTCAGTATATTTCTTAAGATGAAAGCTTTCTCCAAATTGGTGATGGATTTTGGTGCTGGTACTTTGAATGACTGCATTCCACCACCCCCACCACCCTAGTACTCTGAAAAGGGGAAATAATTCCAAAGAAGTGATCAAAGTGTCCACTTCTTCACCTTCTATCCCAAAGCTATCAAAATGTATCCACTGCTGCCCTTTTAGAGTCTTTAAACTGTCCAGCCCCTATTACTGACCCACCTGAGGTGCTCTGAAAGATATCATTATGGTTCAGGAGAGAACATCAGTCCTAATGTATAGGTGAGGTAAGAATTACATAGTCCAAATATTCAGCTCATGCATCCATTTTAGGTTCTCTTTTAGAAAGACATAAGAAGAATTCACAAACAAAAAAAAAAAAGAAAGAAAAAAATGCTCTTCCCCATGTATTCCATCTTTTAGGGAGTCTAAAGAAGATTGAGATTCTTTTGCTGAGGACCTTTTCAAGGCATTCCAGTCTTTGCAATCTGCCTTTTCACCTTCTCAGAAATGGAAGTGATCCCCAACTCCTTCAAGGGAGTGACTTCTAGAGTGATTTTGAAGAGTCTGGGCTAGACTATGTCTGCCCAGTATCTCCCCAGATTCCCTATAATCAAATTCTGAGGAGAATGTTTCCTCTGATTCTCCTGCAGAGGATATTTGATTTGCTAACACTGTTCAAGGATCTCTTCAGTGGATGGAAATAATATTTCTGACACCCAAAAAAGGTAGTACAGTCTTTTGCAAGTTAATATTACTAAGGCTTCAGCAATTTCCCCTGTAACAAGTGCTCTACAGGATGCATTTAATTTAGCTGTGATTTTTTCCAAAAGCCAACCCCCTGCTCCCAAGAAGTCAGATAGGCTCTATAAGGTTCAGTAAACCCCAAAGTACATCCTTCACCATCCTGAGACAGATATAGCAGTTTTTTTTTTCTTCAGGAAAGGAAGATAGCTCTAAACATCTTACAACTACAGCCACAATCATTTCGTATAAAGATGGAAGAACATTTGATAGGTTTGGGAAGAAGGTCTCTGCTTCTTCTACTCTTGCCTTTATAACAATTAACTATCAAGATGATATGGTGAAGTACCTCCTTACATCCTTTGTTGAAAAGACTAAAGTGTTGGCAGATTTACCTTCTTCAGAAGTTAAGTCCTGTCACTTTAAGTTTGTATCTTCAATTACTCAGATCTCCAAACATTCATTGAAGCATTCCCTAGATGTTGCACATGCTGTTTCTTGGGCAGTGCCCATTGGCTCTTTTACACTCAGGTTTGCCTGGTTCAAGTATCAGAATTTGCTTAAGGATGTCAAGGCACAAATTGCCTTTAGCAGGGGTATTCTGTTTTACTCTTCTGCTACTGATGTTTCAAAAACAAAAAGTTTGATGAGAGTTAAACAGATTTTTCTGTCTGTTATTCCTGAACACAATAAGAACTATCCCACCAGCAATTTCAATAAAAAAGTGCTAAGGAACATTTTAAAAGGCAATAGCAAGGCAAACCTAAGAAAAAAGGGGGTTCGGCCCAGAGTCAAGGACAGGCCTATCTCCTGCAAAATCACTCCCTAGACATCATCCAAATATTGCTTGTCCCGGGCAGATTAATTCTAATGTTAAAAGGTGGTCAATTTTGCTTCTTGTATGTCATGCCAAGCATTTTATATAGGAAAAACAGTTAAAAGGCTAAAAGATTGCATTTGCAAACATGTTAATGATATTAAAATTAAAAAGGTTACTAAAGCCTTATATAGGCATTCTAAAGAATGCCTTGATTTTAAACGATTTTTATTTTTTGAAGTTGACAGAGTAAATTGCAAGGAGAGGGGAGGTGACAGTGAAAGCCTTCTAGAGTATAAGAAAATGCTATGGCAAATGAGAATGAATGCCATGGATAAGCCTGATTATCAATGATCATTGTTCAGTCAGTGGTATTGTGAAGATATAAGCCAGAATGGTATACATACATTACATTTTTAGTAAGGATTGTTTTACAGATATATATATATATATATATATATATATATATATGTGTGTGTGTGTGTGTGTGTGTGTGTGTGTGTGTGTGTGTGTGTGTGTGTATATATATATATATATATATATATATATATATATATATATATATATTAAACACATTTTTTTCTTGTGCATGCATTTTTAAAGAAAGATGTGCAGTAAGTTGGTGACCAATGAACTTCATTTATTTTACTTAATTAATTAAATTTGGATCCTGTATGGCTGCTGCTTAATGATTTAGTTATTTAAGGGAAATGGTTCATTGTTCTTTATTCTGTGTCAACCTAATGAAGCCTACAGATGTAATGAGGTGAAAGTGCTAAGTCTGCTTTTTTTTAATTTTGAATGCTTATTATAGTTTTATAGTCACTGTTTCCCATGCTGTGTTGTTCCTTTAGCTTTTCAGTATTTGTTTTTTTTTTTTTTTTGTGGTTATTAATCTTAAATGGCACGTGGTTATGGCCACTGTTTTACTAGTTGCAGCACATAACTTTTACTGGGTGAATTAAAATGACTGTTGCAACAGCTTTCTACCTATTTTCCTGATTATAGCAATGTTACAAATAGTGCAAAACTTTTACATCGACACAGATTGACTTTACAAGGTCAGTTTCAAATACCTTGGTGAATTGCAACAATCCCCTGAATACATCTGCATGCTTTACAGACAAGAAACAAAGGAAAAGTGAAGATGTGAACATTTCTCAGTAGTTGCACACCCCAGTTTTTGATTTAACTCTACCACTTGAGGAACCTAAAGATTGTGGATCCTTGGTGGTGCAATTGCAAACCACTGAATGGCTTTTTTAAAGAGATACAGGACTTTGCAAATGGAAAATTTATTTTTAACCAAGTATATCACTTTAAGACACATTACTAGAGGCCTTTGTATCTGGAAATACCCAGTTGTGATCATAGGTAGATCTTTAATAAATACTGAGCGCTTGGAGCTATTTGATCAAACAGGAATTGAATTAATGAGAATTTGGATCCAAGAAAATAAGCATAAATTGCTCATACTTGATAGTGACATTAAGGATTTCAATGATAGTATTGCTAATGACCTTATGTTCACATCTTATATTTCTAATTACAACAAAATGTTTGGTGATTTGAACAATTCAGTTAAATGCAATCAGGATAGGAAACAATGTAAACTGTTAAGGGATTCCTTTGAATAAGCTGAAAATCATGCCTATCCCTTGTCTAGTGTCCCTAAACCAGGCTTTCCAGCTGATGGTCATGCTGCGATTGACAATTTGCCATTAGGTATTGAGAATGTTGGTGAGAAATTTGACCTTCCTGGTTACAATGATTTTTTAGTTTTGACCACCACTGGGGTGATATGAGAGGTTGGCCAGTTGCAGGGAACAAAACAATGATTATCAGGGTATGACAACATCTCAGGTGCAGAATCATGAAAAGAGGTTGAAAGACCAGCCACAGGGAGATTTGAATCAGTTGGATTTTTCCACTGATGAGGTAGTTTGTCATTGGGACTTCAGTATTATTAACTTGAGTGATGTTATTCTATTATCAGTACATTTTACTTTGTTAAAAATGGATTTACTTTTGTCCCTGTGTTTAAAACTGATATGGCTAAGTTATTGGCGATTAAATCTGGGAATGTTTTTTTAAAGCAACATGTCTTTACCTAATATAAATGTTTTGAGAAGGACAAGTGCATATATCCCCCCTTCAAACCCCATTGGTTTCTGTATTTGAACAGGATTGTGAATTTGAGTTTAGAAGCTCACTGTTGTATGAATTAACAACTAATAAAAATATTAGAATTACGAAACCTGACAATGGTGGGGGGGGGGCAGTTATAATGAATAAAATCGATTATGTTTTTAAAATGTTTGATATTCTCAGTGAAGAGACAATGCATGAAAGAGTGTCAAGGAATGAAGTTAATATCACATATGCTAAAATTGAGCATTTTTTATTTGAGGTGTTTAGTCAAGGTATCATTTCACAAACAGAATTTGATTATTTATGGGTTGATTAATCACTTATTCCATCCATTTCTGGAATTCCAAAAATACAAAAAAAATATGCGTTCATCCATGGAGACCCATAGTGGCAGCATGGGGGTTGAAGATGGAACCCATTGCTGCTTTTATTGATTTTTACTGTAAGCACATCTTGAATAGTAAAATTCATATGTGATTCTTGACACCTTCTAAAAGCATTAAATGCTTTAGAATACAATGAGAATACTTTATTTATAGCTATTGGCATTGTTAATTTATTTTCAGTTATTTCTCATGAGGTAGGAATGAATATTTTTTCTGGACACACTAGTGTAGTGTTATTGAATAACAAGATTAAATTACTTTTTGATTTTATGGAATTAGTATTATGTAACAATGTTGTATATTTTGATGGATCGTTGTTTTGGCAAACCTCTGGAGTGGCCATGGATGCTAACTGTGCACCGATTTATATGAACATGGTACTAGCT
>NC_056734.1:657691602-657744102 GCF_019279795.1 Protopterus annectens | reverse complement strand
TTACTAGTTTAGATTTTCACTTCTCTACTTCACCCTTCTATCTTTCCTCAGCTCCAAGGGTATTTACAAAGTATCTGTCTCATAAAATTCCTTTTTGCAGATTCCTTGTCAGTCATATCTTCCCCACCTTATTTTGGCAGATTCAATTCAAAATTCCCAAGACTCACTGCTATCTGTCAGAAACATGTTTCACAAACCTGTTTTCCTTTTAATCCTATAGAAGCCATATCTTTGTCCATATCACAGAATTTCTTTTCCTCATTGTCAGCTAGATACTTCATTAATGGCAACCTAACATCCCGCAGACAAGGCAGATTTGTATCATAATCAGTTTTTATGGTTTACTATCAGAATTATGAGTGAAGGTCCGATAACCACAGGATGCTGAAATTTGGTTGGTTGAACCAGTATTGTCAAACCTTCATTCATGCGAGTCTTGGTCTAGCGAATGCATTGTAAATTTGCACATACATGGTCTGCCTTCTGACAAGAGGTCTCTGTACAGTGCGGATCAAGACATTTGCCCTTTTACTCACTGTGGTGCTATCTCAGAGTTGAAATATTTAATTTGTGGGGGGGTGGGGGGTGCAGGGGGGCTTGCCCTCCTGCTAAATAGTTTCATCACGTGGTATGCAATGTTTGACTGCAGTCTATGGATGTCAAGAAAAGTAGAATTCACTTAAGTAAGTGTTTTTGCAACATTCTGACCTCAACATTCTGTTTCAAGCATCTGCATTGATATTTTGGGTCAGAATGTCTTGTGGACATCGACCTTATGATAGTAAACCCAGTTTGTACAGATTTATCATCTTTCTGTAACTATGGCAAGGGAATTCCTCAGATACTAGGGTACATGGCCTCTTCAATTCTAATTGCCCCTTGCCAGATTACATATGAGGAAAATTTAGTAGTATCTGAAATCTGTGTGGATTTAGTACCAGTATCCTGTTTCCTTCATGATTCCAGTTGTTTCCTTTATCAGGTAGGAATTGTCTTGAAAGATGGGCCAAATGCTACTGAATGCAGGTCCCCTAACATCTCTTCCCATTTTAACTCAGTCTGTAGGCATAGGGACTTCAGACTTATTTTATGAAGTTGTTTCTAGGGAAATCAAAGTGCAAGGCCTTTGGTACCAACAATACAAAAAGGAAAAGCATCAATGTAAAACAAATGAAGGACCTGATAAATGCTTTGAAAATTTTGCATAATTTGTGGACTCTGGGACCTCTTGAAGTAATCATACACCACCTGACTGTGATGTGGTATATAAACAAATGGATGAACCAGTACTTAACTTCCTTGATGACTGGCCGCGTTAGTTTTGGAATGTGCAATTCAGAACAGTGTATCACTTCAGGCTTCTTACATTCCATCAGAGCAGAAGATTGTTTCAAACAATCAAATCAGATGCAATTAAGACCCATACAAAAGGAAGTTGCACCCAGAGTCTTCAAGGACATATTCCACCTGTGGAGAACTCCTCAAATAGATCTGTTTAACTCCATTCACAAAATACAATTGAAGAAGTTCTGCTCTAGCACTTCTTGCACAAAGGCCAAGAAGACACATGCATTTTCTTTCCCATGGATGGGAATGTTCCTGCATGCATTTACACATTTTCATCTTATGACCTGATTTTTTTAATCCCAAAGAATTCCCCAAAGATACTTTTCATAAATCCCTTTTGTCCCAGACAGCATTAGGTCTTCCTTCTCAAAAAAATGGTGAATGTCAGCTATCATAATCTTCCCTACAGAATGGATTTCCTCATACAGGAAAATTGACCACTGTTCTACCCTAACCTTTAGAACCTTTACATGACAGCCTGGATGATACAGTTTAATCCATTAAGGCACGTTTTCACTTAGAGTATGGACAGGTGTTAAAAAAGCCTAGAAAACATGGAAACAGAACATTGTATATGCAAAATTGAAAAGATTACCTGAGTAAATTACTTATCTCAGGCCTTTCCCATTCTTCCATTAACATTCTGTTGTCAGCCATTTTTGCTCATCTGCCTTTGAATCCATCTTTTCTTTCTTATTCAAGGTAAAACTGTTTTAAAAATGGATTTGCGTATCCCCACAACCAAGAAAATAGGTGGATCCTTCTTGGGATATTAACAACGTTCTTCAAGAAGTCATCCTTCTACCTTTTGAACAAGCCCATCAGGCTGATTTGAGGTCCCTAATTTAGAAATCTATTCTGTTCATTGCTTTAACTTTAGCCAGGTGAGCATCTGAGTTGCAGGTTCTAAAGCTGACTGCACACTTCTTCATTTTTCACAGGGACAGGTTAACTTTAAGAACCTATCCTTCCTTCATGCCTAAAGTAGTTTCTGAACTTGTCTTAAAACAGTTCATTTATTTCCCTGTTTTCTTTCCAGAACCAAAAATATTGGAGAAAGAGTCTTGCACACTATGAATGTTCACAGACAACTCAGATGCTACACTGATAGAACAAAGGACATTAGAGGTTTGGAGCATTTTTTTGTTTCCTTTAATGGAAGAAAAATCAACAACCAGTGTCCAAACATACTATTTCAAAATGGTTGTTCATCTCAGTTCATTTTGTTTGCTCACGCCATGGTCAGTCCCTTTCTCAGAAGGCCAAAGCACACTCTACCAGAACAATGACTTCTTTTATAGCAGTTTGGAAAATGGTGGACTCTTGATCTATTCTGAAGGGCGCTACTTGATCATCTGTAACATATGAAGATTGACTTATTTTCTAGGGCTAGATCAGGATTTACTAGATCTATTCTTCAGGAGATCCTGGATTGTAATCCCCAGTCCTTCGCCCCCTTCTTATTTGGGCTTTGACAATCATTGCATACAGGTTAATGTCACTGCAGTAGTAATGAAAATGATGATCAGAGTACAGCTGTGTAAATAAACTTAGCATAACAGTAGACGTTTGACTTGATCAGTCTTACAGTACTACAAGCCTCCTTCCACCCCCCCTTTGTTTCTGTCTGTTTGATACTCATTACTATATGTTGTTGTGTATTTAATTCCCTTTTTCCAGGGTAGGGGTTCCCTGTCCAATTTCCTCCTTTCCCTAGCACATATATACACCTCTAAGCTTGATGCCATTGTGGTTTGTGGGAAGAAAGCTGTGGGTTTTCACCCCCTTATGTTCAGTTTTATACTGGCACCTTTTCATGCCTCCTCAGACATAGGGTGCATAAGGAAGGAGCCCAAAAGCTTTTGCATATGGGTGGTATGTTTGATCCTTGGCAGGATATATCCCATCTAACTTCATGCTACTGCAATGGTGATTTATTCAAACATCTACTGTTAAGGAAAGTTTATTAGCACAATTGTACTTTATCTTTAAAGACTCCGGGGGAGAAACACTGGAATCATTTTTCTGAAAAAACAAGGTTTATCAACCTAAAATTAAATGATATAGATTCCTAAAGGCCTTAAGGCTTGTAACTCTGAACCACTGACAAAATGAAATGTATTCTGCACTGTGGCTGATTGCTAATAGAGTGTAGTCTAATAATTGTGTCACCATTGCAATTGAGAATGGATCTGTGATGACAGTAACAGGCAGCATTGTACACATTAATAATGAAGGTGTCATGTTGAATCAAGATGAATGTCTGGCAGTAACATTAAAATACTGCAATCAAAGCTTTCAGAGCAGGTCACAGACACATGGGATACAACCAGGCCTTTCAAATACCTTGCTTGTCTGTGACATCTTGATTTAAATGGCCTTGAATTGGCTGGAACTCCCTCACTATTTGTCATACATTCAGCTCTCACTTGCCCACAAGATCATTTTCAAACCCTCTAACTGTCCCTCCCTCTCCTTCACCCTCAAAATGTATCATCCTCATAGAGTGCTCAGGTCTAACAATCAAAATCGACTTGAAGTGTACAACCCACACGTACCCCAAGTCAACTTCTACTATCTTTCTCCCTTGTTAAACTCTGAAATCACTTCCTCCACACATTAGAACTACCAAGTGCCACTCTACTTTTAAGACCTTGCTCCTCTCCCATCTCTCTTCTCAATTGGAATGCTCCTGCTCTCACCCCACCTGATGTCTTCTAAACCATCCCCACCCCGTATCACCTTTCCAATCTCAAAAATCAACCCAACACCTCTCTCTACTCCTTTCATGCCGGACCATCTAAAATTGTTTTATTATTTGATAATCTCTATATTTTACTTAGCATGCAGTCTTAAATTACAATCCGTAGATGTGATTTCTTTTTTCATTACTAGCTCATTTTTATTTAGATGTATAATGTATATTTGAATAATCTGGATTTCTATGTTTTGTATGAATAATCTGCATAATCTGCATTTCTATGTCTTGTATTTTATATTTGTACAATGTGCAGTGGCGACTGGTGACTTCAAAACAAAGTGGGGCTGCAGGAGACAGCTGAATGGGTGGGGTCAATGGGAATGGGCGTGGCCAACTAGAAAGGGGAGGAGCTATGCTCAAAACCACAAAACCTGTAACTTTAATTAAATACTCTGCCCTAGGTGCCAAACCATCATTATGAGAGTCCAATCAAGACAAAATGAAGTGAAGAAGAAAAAACATATTTCAATCCATTGGCTGCATGACAGCTTACTTAATATCTAGATGGAAACAAAAAGGTTGTGAGGCATGAAAAAATAAATTACTTTTTAAATACATTACTGGAATGCTAGTCAAAATCAAGTATAAGAAAAACAAGCAGCACTTAACTCAAACCACTTCTCCTTGTACTCCAGTTCTAATTATAATTTATATTCAGTTTTATTAAAGTACCAAGTAACATGCTGAAAGTAGCAATCTCTGTGATACCCCCATTTGTAAAAATGTTTCTTATCCAAAAAAGACCTGCTGCCTGACAACAACTATCTACTTGTTTCATGGGGAAAACATGCTCAAAGTAAAAAATGATAAGCAAACAGGAAACAAGCTCAACATACATTGCTTAAAGGATTACTGCACAGGATATGGACCACACATGATAGATTGGCATTCTGTTTAGTTTGCAGTTAAAGCCTGTAATGAGCTCTTAAAATAATGTAATCCTGTCCTTTATTACAAATACTGTCATATGCATTTCAATATCCAAGGCTTATATGTTATCTAGTTATGTAAGTATTCTCTACATGGCAACAACAGAAAGGCTTTCAATGTTGGCAATTCTTTAACAGTATGCTTATTAAAACTTACTTGCATCTTACAATCTCAGACAAGCTTACCAGATGGTCATTAAAGCATTGCTACTAAACACAGAGCAACAGGCATTTTCTGAATAATAATAAGCATAAATCAAGAGTATAAAAATATGACAGAAACCAGAACATTCTGCAAAATCAAGGACAGATGAAAAGCCGTTGTAGTACTTGTGTCTACCTTGGATGGGGGGATATTCTGCACATTTACACTACATAACTGTTCCTTGCCTTGCTTGGACATCCAGAGTCACTACATGAGGGAGTGGGGTGCAACAAGTATGTCACTATTTGAAATGTCTCTGGTTGACTGCGATGGCCCTGACACATTTGTCATACCTCTCAACCTCAGAGCAAGAAATCTGGACAAAGTCATACATAGAAGTGGGACAAAGGCCCAAAAATAAGGACAATTTTTAAATATTGCTCTTATAAATTTAGAAAGATAATAGAATAGTAGGTCTTGCATTAGTATGAATTTTCTGAAGGGTATGAAATCTGAAACTCAAATGTCTGTCATTATTTTCTAACTTCAGTCTTTAATGATTTGCCACTAATTTGGCAAAAAAAAACACAATTTTATGAAAAATGGACCAAAAATGTGATTCAAAAATATAAAATAGCCACACAATACAGCTGGGAACCTGTCAAAGAAGGGACACTTTTTAACATTAGTACTGCTAACTTGAGCAGCTAACAAAATAAAAGAATCTACATGCATTTCTGAAATAAAAGTAGTCTATAACTGATTATTACAGTTATTTATTAATTATAAACCCTCCATGTTTTCTTCCAAAATTGCCATTTTGCGGAGGGATTATTAGGGGAAGAGCAACATTTTGAGCCAAATCTGGGGACAGTTGAGAGGTTTGGATATGCCTAATTCTATAAAGCAATTTATTTGCATGTACCTCTCAACCTGTTAATGCAGGAAATCTGGACAAGGCCAAATATATGGGGGGAACATATAAACAGTACTAAAAATTGCTCTTGTATAAACTGAGACAGTTGATCGAATAACAAGTCTTCCTTTAGCATGCATTCTTCTGAAGGTTATGAAGTCTGAAACTTAGTGTCTGTCATTATTTAGTGACTTCATTTCTAAATGATTTGACAGAAAACCACAAATTTTATGAGGAACAAATGAAAAATAAGAAGCAAAAATCTATTCATTTTGCAAAAATTTGGACAGTTGAGAGGTATAGTTCAGCCGGGGCTGTCTTTGAGTTTGCTGCCCTTCCCCACTCACAAAATCATGGTCGAATGGAGCTTCCCCCCTACAGCCATTCCAATGAACCATTACTTAGCTATTTCACCCCATTTACCATAAACACTAATGTGCATACTGATTTACTTCTGCGATGATTTGGACTTCATTTAAAAGTTTTATTTTGCATTTTACAGTGCAAACACTAATAGATATCATATCTGCTAAACAAAGCAATTCAGTCTCACAATGAGAACAGACTTAGCATTAAAACTTCCCTGCCCTTGAAAACTCACAATCACTGAAACAGCATTGAAACCCACATTCAAAGAAAATACATTTTGCCAGTGGCAGACTAACTTTAGGTTTGGGCTGTTTTCAAATCACAGGCCCCTTGCACACGAAACATACATATGCTCTTTCATACACCTTCCTGATTGTATTAAATTATATTCCTTGAACAATACAGTACAGTTTTTAGAGGATGTTTTAAATTTATTGTTTTGAAATTTTTCCAGTAAACAATGAAACAAAATGCATGCACCAGTAATGACAAAACTGCCCAGTTCAGAACATTTCCATCATAAAAGTCTACTCAAACTTCTACAGTCCACCAGTATCAGTACGTATGCACAATCTTGGAAGAAGTAAAAGTCATCTAAATAATTCCACATTAAAGAGATCTGTAACTAATGAAGAGGTTGCTGCTAGCAAACAACTTTGTATTTCATTGTTTCATCTACAAATAAAGTGCCTATTACCCTTGAGGAATACATTGCCTATCTTACACTAAAAAAATGATAAGCTAGAAATATTGCAATAGGGAATGGATGGCAAACTGATAACAGGTTCATAGTTACTAGGTATCTTTGCCAAAAAGGAGTGCAGCATCCACCCCTTTTGCAACACAGTACACTATCAGCAATGCATCTATCTACTGTGGGAGTAGAACCCACAGCCTTCTGCATCAAAAGCAAGCATATTACCTGTTGTACTATTAACAATGCAAGCAGACTCAACATAAGCAGCACTAAACTTTTGCTCTCCTGCAGCTCTCAGCTCCTTGTAAAATCTACTCACTCAGTTGTATGTCTGAACTTTGCAGCACAAAGAAATCTGGAAAAAGCCAGAGTTTATTGTGGGGGGGACAAAAGCCCAAAAACCAGGGACACATTTTAAACATTGCTTGTATAATGTTGTAAAGTTGCTAGAATAAAATGCTGTGTTATCACCATACATTTCACTGCCAAGCCTTAAACCCAGGACCCTGTGCAAAACAGTCAGAGCAAAATATCACTATGCCAAATCAGCTGTTTTGTGAAAGAGGAAGACGGAAACTTAAATGGCTACCATTTAGTGAATTCAGTTCTCACCATAGCACAGCTGTCAACCTTTTAGCACAAAGCACCTGAACAAAGCCAATAATGGGTGAATATAGTCCCCAAACATTCAGTGAATTCAGTTCTTACCATAGCTCTCAACCTCTTAGCAAAAAACACCAGGACAAAGCCAGTAATGGGGGAATATAGCCCCTAAACATATTCAGTGAATTCTGTTCTTACCATAGCTCTCAACCTTAGCACAAAACCTGGATGAAGCCAATAATGGGGGAATACAATCCCAAAGATAGGGACAAATTTCAAATATCCATCTTATACACTTAGAAAATTGCTAGAATAAAAGCTTTTGTGTTACCATGCACTTTCTGAAGAATATGAAGTCTGATAGTCAAATGCGTGTCATTTTTAACATTTGTTAACCAGGAAAGTCTGACTTGGAACAAAAGTTAATTTTTAGCAGAGGCCCAGGGAGAAACACTCCAGACAGACACATGTCTTTGTAAGATGGGAGGACACTAGAGGAAAACAAAACAGGGAGGGCATACAGACTCCACACAGAAGGTAAGGCACCCCAGTCAAGAATCAAACCAGAGAACATGTAGCTGTCAGGCAACAATGCTACCACTGCACCAATGCACTACTGGCTTTGTATGGACACAAAAATACAGAAACCACAGATTTTATCAGGAATAGAACAAGTATGAGGGAAAAATCTGCAACATTTTTACAAATGGTGGTGGATAAGGAATTCAGGCTCTTGGTCACCTGGGCCCAAGGTACAGGGTTCAAGCCTTATTCTCTATCCACCACCATGTAACATCTGGGGAATTACACACACACACCCTGGGACAGGTCTGTTCGTTGCAGAACTACAAGCCTGCGAGATGTCCTTCCCCGATGAGACTCCCAGCCTGCCGACATTGCAGTCCAAGTCTGATCCTTTTCCAGTGACAGTCTATGCAGTTACAACCCACAAAATCAGTGTGCAAAGCAGTCACAGCCCTTAAGGCCAAATACAACACCAAACATACTTGTCATAGGTGACTCCATAGTCAGACACACTGACGTCCCACTCACCAGGTTGAACAAGGAGAGGGTCACAGTAAGCTGCCTATCGGGCGCTAGAATCTGCCACATAACACAAGCACTCGGGTCACTCCATGGCAAGTACAAATATGGCACAGTCATTGTCCATGCTGGTGTGAACGACCTGAGACGCACCTCCCTGGAATACATGAAAAGAGACATAGAGGAGCTCTCTGATTATGTAGCCCAGGCAGGTATGACCCTGACCCTGAGCAGTATCCTTCCTTCACCAAGAATGATGCCACAATATAGAGACAAGATGATCAGCTTTAACAATTGGCTTAATGTCTGGTGTCATTCAAAGGGGATCCAGTGTCTGTCTGCCTGGGATAACATGCTTGACAAGCCACGCTGCTTATAAGGGACGGCTTGCACCTGTCACCCTGGGATTCAGGATATTGGCTAAGGCTCTTGCCACCCCATAGTGCCTTTTTAGGCAAGGCTCAAATTCTAAACCTACCACCCTAGAAAACAAAATGGGAAGAAACTGAGGGTAATGCTGCTCAATGCCAGAAGTCTAAATCTCAAAATGCACGCACTCAAGGCCCTTCTCAGTATGGAGAACATTGATGTCTGTGCTGTAACTGAAACCTGGTTCAAGGCTCCTGAGAGCACCCCGGCACTATTAGGTTTTACCTCATATCATGCGTTCCGGCCCCAAAACCCGGACCACACCACAAAAGGGGGGGGTGTATCCATATTCATAAAGGATACCCACACCTCCAGGTTGGTGGCAACGCATGAAGCTTTGGAAACCATCCAGGTGCAGCTAACCATAGGCAAAACTGCTCTACAAATTGTAGCATGCTACAGGCCACCCTCTCAAACTCAGGAACCCCACACAGCCTTCCTGAAGACACTGGAGGGTATAAATGTATCTCCAAACACCATTATATTGGGTGACTTCAACTACCCGAATATAGACTGGGAACATTACTCAAGCCCTAACTTTCTAGCCCAATGGTTCCTGGAGTTCATAAATTCAAATGCCAAGGAACAGCTAGTCACTGTTCCCACGAGAGGAGAAAATATACTAGATCTCATTATCACAAACATGGGGACAAAATGCTCCACACCGGAAGTATATCCCTCATTGGTGAGATCTGATCATAAACTAATCTCACTGGAAATCCACATCCCGCCCCCACCCCAAACAAAAAAGACCACAGTGAAGAACTTCTCTAAAGCAAACTTCACACTACTCAAGACTGGTGTGGTGTCTTTCAAGGCCCCTGAGCCAGTGGAAACCACAACCCAAGCTGCGGAAGCCCTTACAGATGCCTTCTATGAACACCTCCAGGACTGCATGGATCAGGCAATCCCAAATAAAACCAAGACTCTTTCCACAAAGGGCAAACGTCCAGTCTGGTGGGCCCCAGCCATTAACAAACTTTACAATAAGAGGAGAAAGCTATTACATGGTAGAACAAAATCCATAAAAGGGAAGTCACCCCTGATCATTATTAGTAAAAAAATACGAGCACTCATAAAATCAACTAAGGCCAATTTTGAGAGAAAAATTGCCATGGAATCAAAGGACAATCATAAGGCCTTTTTCAGCTATGTTAGGAACCTGGGTGGAAACTCCCAGATATGCTCAGAATTAGTCCAAAATGATACAAAAATCACTGAACCCACAGACATTGCCAACATACTGGCAGGCAGGTTCAGTGCAAACTTCACCCCTCTCCCCTAAAGGAGAGATAACTATCCCAGCGGAGTGTAGCCTCCCAGACATCTCAAATGCGCAGGTGAAAGCTGCTCTCTCTAAAGCTAAAAACACAGCATCAATGGGACCGGATGGTGTCCCCGGCTGTGTGCTACATGAGCTAAATGAGGAATTAAACCCGCACATAAGGCAGCTGTTTAATCTCAGCCTTACCACAGGATACGTGCCCAAGGAGTGACGTACGGCAACTGTGGTCCCACTCCACAAAGGCGGTGCCTCACGGACCCTGGTAATTACCGCCCATAAGCTTAACAAGTCTAGTCTGCAAAGCTATGGAGAGGATCATAATGGAGCTCATAAACAAAGATATAGGGGACTTGCAGACATTGGACCCGACCCAGTTTGGCTTCGTCAAGGGCAGATCATGCCTTTTGAACTTGGTCGACTTCGAAACAGTCACCAAGGCCATTGATGAGGGAAAGGCAGTCCATACAGCCTACCTTGACCTTGCAAAGGCTTTCGACACAATACCCCACTCAGGTATTGCAGAAAAACTTACCAGCTTAAATGTAATCCCATATGTCACAAGATGGGTTGCAAACTGGCTTAAGGACAGAACCCACAGGGTTAGAGTTGCTGGCGCTATGTCAGACTCCAAGCCGGTCACAAGTGGTGTCCCACAGGGCTCGGTCCTTGGCCCCCTATTGTTCAGCATCTACTTCTCAGAAGTACAGGCCAACATGGGAGGACTTTGGCTGACAAAGTTTGCAGATGACTGCAAACTGGGCGCCATAGTGGAAAGTGCATCGGACATGGATATCCTTCAGAAGGGACTCACGGAAACAGATAGCTGGTGCCAGAGCCATGGCCTGAAGTTAAACGCCAAAAAATGCATAGTCATACCCTTCGGGAAAAACAAGGTAACCCCAAGCTACCATATAGGTGGCAATCCACTAAGCACAGAAGAGGTTATCAGGGACCTGGGGACCCAGGTTGACAGTGGCCTTTCTTTTGACACTCACGTTGCTAAAGTGGTTAGAAAGACCTTCTACATTGCCCACCTGATCATGAAGGGATTCACATCCAGATCTAGTGAGGTCATTGTTTCCCTGTACTCTTCACTTATCAGACCAATGATCGAGTATAATGCCCCATTCGGGATGTATCGCACCCGACATCTGCAGCAATTGGAGAGACCCCAAAAGTTCCTCACCAAAAGGATAAAGGGACTCCAAAATCTGTCATATGCTGCCAGATTGAAGAATCTCCAGCTCTATTCAGTCACATACCGTCTGCTCAGAGGTGACATGTGCCTGACATACAAGGCCATGTCCAACCCGGAATTAATGGACATGCTCCACCTCAAAAAATCCAAATCCACCAAAACCACTAGAGCAAGCGACTTAAACCTTAGCACGGATATAAATAGGACGTGCTGGAGGGATAGATTTATCACTCAGAGACTCCCTATGCTGTGGAATAAAATCCCGGTCCATGTGAGGCAGAGCACCTTGCTGGCTCTGTTCAAGAGAAATCTTGACCTGTGGATGGGAGATCGTAGGTTTACCCCGGAAATAATCTCTGTGTCACTGCTGGACAGAGGCAAAACAAACTAATGGGCACAGTATTTTTTCATATAAGGAATGGCGTAAGCCCCAAAACTTTGGGCTAGGCTTATAAATGCCTTAGGGCAGATAGCCTAGTATAAACCTATGAACCTATGAACTTATGAACTGCATAGACTTCTGGGATCTCTGCACTTGAATGCTTCTTAATCTGGACTGCTGCTGAGATAGTCTGCGCATGCTCCAGACTGTCTCAGCAGCAGTCTGGATATCAGAAATGTTGCTAGTGTGCATGCACAAAGGTCTGCTACTTGTGATAGTTTTTATTTTCTTTATTTATTTTATTTTACTTTCTTTCTTTTTTTACAGCTGGGGGGGGCTGCAGTCCGGCAGTCCAATAGCACAGGCTGCCCCAGACAATGTGTATTACTTGCAATTTTGTTTCATTTTTGTTATTGCTAAACTATATTGGAGCTTTTCTCCCCAGGCCTCCATTAAAAACGGGCTCAACAACACAGCAATAAAATCCCAGAGCAACGCCGAGATATTTTGTATAAGGTTTCTTTGATGAAAAATAAACGTCCCATTCATGTAAATATTAAAATAAACTTTAATATAAATAAAATAAACATCAATTAACTGCTTTCATCCATGGCACAATGTGGACTTCATCAGAATACATAGTGAACAGTTCATTCCATTTATATATCCTAAAGGCACCAATGAGATATAAAAATCAATTAAGACTACACATTAGTTTAAAGAAACACACCATCACTTTAACTAGAAACAGCAACTATAAATATGCAATTTATATAAAATGTGTGTGTAAAATACATGTTAAAATGGAAAAGTATTTTTTTTAAAAAACTCAACTCCAATTGACTTTAATTGAATCAAAATATAATACCTTTGTAAAACCTTTATTAAAACATTATTTTAAAAGCTTTAAATATCTAATCATAAAAAGCACTCAAATAGCAGTGGTCCAAACTAGAGACCCTTACTTTTTGTTTCAATCTTGCTTGCAAAACTGGTTTGATAGGGATGCTATCATTCAATACTGAGGCATTAGTAGCATTAAGAAGTAGTTGCCATCTAAATTCTTTTTCTGCTAATAAAACCTTAATGTTTCCCCCTCTAGGGCTGGGTTTAATCTGTTCAGGTATACCAGACTTAAAGTAATTGCATCCTGTACTATTTTGAAGGTGTCAAAAAAGTGCATTTTTCCTGTCCTTCCTTTTTATATTGTACAGGTGATCGTATATTCTGTTCTTAAGACACCTATCGGTCTTCCTGATGCAAAACCCTGGGCACTCTGTGCACTTCGCTAAATAAATAACATGTTTGGTATTGCAATTTCCGCTCTTAAATTTTACCCCAGTCCTATTAATATCTTCTAATATTATACTGCCTACCTCCAATATGGCGTGGCATTGTCTACAGTTTCCACATTTCCTAGTATGCCCATCCGTAATGCCTTGACCTTTAAAGAGACTGTGATTTTCTAACTTGTTCTTTATATTTTGTCCAGTTTTATACACGAATGTTGGAGTCTTCCCGACTTTTTTGAATATTTCCTCATCACACTTTAAAATATTCCAATTTTTTACAATAATGTTCTTAACTTGTTGTACATAAGGATTATACTCTAATATACAAGCTTGATTGAAATTCTTATCCTTTGGGTCTTTTATCGTAAGATTTACTTCTACTAAACCTAGACCTAGAATGGGCTTGTATTTATAACTCCATTCTTTCTTAATGTATTTCGTAATGTCTTCAATCATACCCCTTGGGTAATGCCTCTCTTTAAATAATGACCCAATAAAATCCATTTCCTCATAACTGGATGTCATCCTAGTGGCCCTAATGCACTGCCCTTTTAAAATGCGTCTCATTTGATTCTTAGGATGACTGCTCGAATACTCCAAGTATGAGTTACTAAACATGTCCTTCCTGTATATCCTGGGCTTGAACCCATCAGGCGTATGTGAAATATATGTATCTAAATAGGCTGTGCCCTGTCTATCGCAGTGTACGTGAATTTTAAATAAGTACTTGTGTTATTCAAATACTCCATAAAGTTACTAGCCTCATCCAGGGTGCCATCCCACAGGATAAATATATCATCCAAAAACCTAGTATAACATTTAATACTATTATTGCAATTGCTGTTAAGCACATAATATTCTTCCCAATCTAATAATATCAAATTGGCGAAAATTAGGGTGCATGCTGCGCCCATCGCCACTCCTGAAATCTGCCTATAATGTTCTCCCTTGAAATAAATAAAATTGTTATCAAGGTCTGTTGACATAAATTCTACAATAAGACTGACTTTCTCCCAATCATATCCTGCATTTTTCCTAATACTGTTGCAGAATCGGTCTAGTCCATTTTCCTTAGGGATACATGAAAAAAGATCCACTACATTGATAATCAAGAATATTAACCCTTCCTTCCATATACCAGGTTCTAGCCTACTTAAAAAGTCCCAGGAATCCTTAATAATATGTAGCACTTTCCCATACATGTGTTTTAGCCATCTGTCAATGGCTACTCCTATAGGGAAGGTTTTTGATTTACTACCCGATACTATTGGGCGAAATTGGAGATCTACCATGTTCTTATGTACTTTTGGTATACCCACTATTGTAGCTAACACAGGAAATTCTACCTTTAAAAAGTTATACGTATCAGTTGTAATTTTGTTCTCTAAATGGAATTTCTCTAGGTATAAGTCAGTACGTCGATAAGCTATATTGATTTCATTTAGAGTTACTGTCTCATATTTCTCAGTCTCCTGTAGTATTTTGTACATTTTATTAATATATTCTAAAGTGTCAGACACTACTACTCCCCCGTCTTTATCAGGTTTAATAGACAGGGGTCAGCCTATTTAGATACATATAATTCACATACGCCAAATGGGTTCAAGTCCAGGATATACAGGAAGGACACTTTTAGGAACTCATACTTGGAGTATTCAAACAGTCATCCTAAGTATCATAATCAGAATTCAGAATTATTTAAAGAGAGGGGTTACCCATGGGGTATGATTGAAGACATTATGAAATACGTAAAGAAAGCATGGGGTAATAAATATAAGCCCATTTTAGGTTTAGGTTTAGTAGAAGTAAACCCTGCAATAAAAGACCCAAAGGATAAAAATTTCAATTGAGCTTGTATATTAGAATATAATCCTTATGTACAACAAGTTAAGAACATTATTGTAAAAAAATTGGAATATTTTAAAGTGTGATGAGGAAATATTCAAAAAAGTGGGGGAGACTCCAACATTATTGTATAAAACTGGACAAAATATATAAAGAACAAGTTATAAAATCACAGTCTCTTTAAAGGTCAAGGCATTAGGGATGGGCATACTAGGAAATGTGGAATTTGTAGACAATGCCACGCCATATTGGACATTGGCAGTATAATATTAGAAGATATTAATAGGACTATGGTAACATTTAAGAGCTGGAATTGCAATACCAAGCATGTTATTTATTTAGCAAAGTGCGCAGAGTGTCCAGGGTTTTACATCAGCAAGACCGATAGGTGTCTTAAGAACAGAATATACGATCACCTGTACAATATAAAAAGGAAGGCCAGGAACAATGCACTTTTTAGACACCTTGAAAATAGTACAGGATGCAATTCCTTTAAGTTTGGTATACTTAAACAGATTAAATCCAGCACTAGAGGGGGAAACATTAAGCTTTTTTTTGGCAGAAAAAGAAGTTAGATGTCAACTACTTCTTAATGCTACTAATGCCTCAGTATTGAATGATAGCATCCCTATCAAACCAGTTTTGCAAGCAAGAGTGTAACAAAAAGTAAGGGTCTCTAGTTTGGACCACTGTTATTTGAGAGCTTTTTATGATTAGATATTTAAAGCTTTTAAAATAATGTTTTAATAAAGGTTTTACAAAGGTATTATATTTTGATTCAGTTAAAGTCAGTTGGAGTTGAGTTTTTAAAAAAACTTTGTTTTCTATTTTAACATGTATTTTACACACAGATTGTATATGAATTGTATATTTATAGTTGATGTTTCTAGTTAAAGTGATGGTGTGTTTCTTTAAACCAATGTGTAGTCTTAATTTGTGTTTATATCTCATTGCTGCCTTTAGGATATTTAAATGGAATGAACTGTTCACTATGTATTCTGATGTAGTCCACATTGTGTCATGGATGAAAGTGCTTAATCGATGTTTATTTTATTTTATTTATATTAAAGTGTCTTTTAATATTTACACGAACGAGACATTTATTTTTCATCAGAGAAACCTTGTACAAATATCTTGGCATTGCTCCGGGATTTTATTGCTGTGTTGTCTAGTTGGAGGGACATTTGGACTTTACATTTTTTAAAAACAGGCTCAACTCGGCTCAATGGACTTGCCCAGTCAACAAACTGCAAATAATTAAATAAATAATTAAAATCAGGTACACTGCTAGTTCTGATTACCCAGTTCAATTGCATTTCCAACAGACTGGGAGTGACAGAGGCATCTGCATGTCTGTGAAGCTTTCTTTTATTTGTTTTCATAATTATTAGAAAAATTCCCTATCACTGATTTGCTATGTTTTTTACTCTTATTAGGTGCATAAATGGATGTTTAAGACAAGGAGTTATCACATGATTATAGTGGGAATTAATAATAAAAACGATGGATTAAAAGCATACTGACTTTTATCAATACCACTGAAATGGACCTATACCTAGATAACGTAGAAAGTACACAATAAATAAAATATCCCAGTAATGGGTTGTTTGCACAATTCAGTTCAATGTGATTTAACTGACTAAATATAATAATCATAATGTTGTCACTGTGGGATGGGCAACAAAACATGAATAACTGTTTAGGTCATTATTTTAAATTTTCCCCCCATTTCAGTTATTCCTAAGAACAATCTGTCGACCAAGACTCTAGCAATTTATTATGTATTAGAGGATGGGCAAACTTTTCAGCACCCTGAATGGAGAACAAATGTTCCCCAGTATGGTATTAATGTATAAGTAATGCTCACTGAAAAATTAGTCCACCACTACACAGTAGCGCATCAAGCCACCATGGAGCTCAGATAGAAAAAAACAAACACCCACCATTATTTTACACTTACTAAGAAGCTCTTCTGCTGTTTAGTGAGTGCAAACTATATAAAAAAAATAAATAAATAAAAAGGGGTCTGTATGTGTGTTTGTGTGTGTGTGTGTGTGTGTGTGTGTGCGTGTGTGCGTGTGTGTGTGTGTGTGTGTGTGTGTGTGTGTGTGTGTGTGTATGCGTACATGTGAGTTAAAGCGAGCTTGATTGAGCCATTATTTTACACTCGCTAAGCAGTGATTTTGCTGTTTAGCAAGTGTAAAAAAAAAAACAGAAAAAGTGTAGTCTGTGCTTATGTATGTGTATGTATGCTTGTGTTTCTGTCTGCATGTGTGAGTAAATGCGTGCATGAAAGCAGAAGTGACTGTGTGTGCATATGTATGTATGTATGTGTGTGTGAAAGCAGAGACTGCGTATGTGTGTAAGAGAGAGAGATCAGTGAGATCAATTGAGCTGTTACTTTACAACTGCTAAGCAGCTCTTTTGCTGTTTAGCAAGTGTAAAGTAGACAAGAAAAAAAAAATTAAAATAACAGTGTGTGTGTGTGTGTGTGTGTGTGTGTGTGTGTGTGTGTGTGTGTGTGTGTCTGTGTCAGTGAGTGAGAGTGTGTGTATGAAAGCAGATGAGTCTGTGCATGTGTGAGAGTCAGTGAGAGAGTGAAGAGTAAGAGCGATCCCTGGCAGCAGCAGCAGCAGCAGTTAAGAGTCTGCATACCTCTCAACTGTACAGATATCTGCCTCATATTTTTAGTATGGTCCTCATAAAATTTTGGTTTTCTTGTAAATCACTAGTAAAGCATTGAGAATTAAAGTCAGAAAATAATGACAGACATTTGAATTTCAGACGTCATTCCCTTCAGAAAATGCATGCTAATGAAAAACCTGTTGTTTTATCAACTTTCTTTCTTTGTAAAAGCAATATTTAAAAATTGACCCTATTTTTGAGCCTTTGTTCCCCCATTATTTATGGCTTTGTCCAGATTTCTTATTATAGGAGGTTGAGAGGTATGCCTCTTAAACTTTTATCTCAACATATGTTTGTATGTATTTTTGTTGTAAAATGCTTCCTCTAACGCTATTAAAATGTATTACAGCAAGTTTGAAACACTGGGCAGAGGAACTATTTTACATAAAAAAAATATAAAAAATAATATATAGTACTTAAAAAATAAGTAAATAAAATACAACAATTTTAAATAGAGCCCATTCTCTAAGTACAATAATGCCCTCCAGATTGTGTGTTAATGTTTAATTAATGCACTTCCAGGAGTGTCATTAATTACATATTAACACACACCCTGTTGGCCATTATTGGTTGCTTGGAAACTGTTTATTGCCTGTTAATATCAGTAGTACATTTTATAATTTGAACTTAACTGTAACTTTTCTGTTTTTTAAGATGGTACAGTATGCTTATAATTTTAAGTTCCAACTGATTATTTGTGTAGTTATGTATGTCCCTACCTGTGAAATGAGAATTTTTTTTAAAATCAGATTATACAAGTATCATATTCGGCAAATAGCATATGTGCTAAAAGGCTACCATGAAGGTATTGATAGAAAATGGAAATGAAAAACATAGACATTTAAATTGTTATCTCAGTGTGTTTGATATTGCTTATTATGTCTGGCAGATTAGTATAGTATAGTATAGTACAGTGTAATGGATTAAAGCTCTGAAGGTATACAGAGCTTTACATATAAAAAGACAAGAGCTGTGCAAGTCAAACTTGGTAAGTAAATTTATTTTTTATTTATTTTATTTTACAATTGTTTACCGGGATAGTCCGACTGGATTCATGTCCATTTTCAGTGGAGGCCCGGGGAAAAAAGTTTCACATAGTCAAACATATAAAAGGTTACACAAGAAGTTAGAAAACAATTAGAATATGTAAAAAAATGTGGTAATATACATTATGCACATTGGTTTGGAAGTGTTCCCTAGTAGGGACTCACAGTTCTCATGGACAGACATGCAAAGGTTACACAAGAAGTCAGAAACCAATTAGAATATATAAAAACAAATTGTTAATATATCTTATGTACATTGATTTAGTAATGTTCCCAAGTAGGGACTCACAGCTCTCATGGACAGACACAGTTACAAGTAAGATTGTAACTCACAGTTAGTCCCTAATAGGGACTCACAATTCTCTTGGACAGACACAATTGCAAGTAAGATTGGATACATAGCATGGTGATGTAGTTAGATGTTATGATAATTACTGATTATGCTATGATAATTACTGATTATGCTATTGTTTTATAACTTAATCTGGGTTGGTACATGGGCATAGCCAGTTCAATTTGAGATACTGTTTGAGGTTTTTTTGAAGAGACTTTTGGAGGATTGTAGGGTTATATAGTTTGGCAAGGTGTTCCAGGTTTTGCCAACAAAGATGGTGAACAGGGATTCACCAGCTGAGTTTTAGCTTTGTGGGTTTGAACCAGTAATTTGTCAGCTGACCGTAGGGCTCTCAGGTTGCTATATGGCTTAATAATATTTATAAGAGAGGAGGTATCTTTAGGGTGGTACATATCTGGTGCCCTAAAATTCCAGGAGATTGTAATTTCATGTCTTTCTCATGATACAACTTTCCAAATAAGATCTGTCTCATGAAAAGTGGGCAGTTGGGAACCCAAATCCATATTGCTTCAAATGATGGCCGTCATTTCACTCTGTCTTACCTTTTCTTCAGTTACTTCTTCCTGGCTTAGCTCTTTTATGCAGAGCAAACATATCTGTTAAGGCTGCTTGATGTTTTAACTGTAATTTTCCAAAAGATGAGCCCAGTCACTAAATGTTAGATGAAGTGGTAAGAGATTACAATGGGTACTGAGCTCACAAATTACCTTTTAGATGAATGTTTTAATCTGTATGTATAAAGATTGTCAAAAATATGTAATGAAAATATAATATTGCCATTAACAAGAAAGAGACTGTGATTTACAATCATTTGTTTTTACCCCATCTGTTTTTTTTCTTATGTTACTTTTTACCATACACCTAGATGATGGGCCTTAAGGAATATGTATAGGAAAATGGGAGGGAAAACAGTAGATATAGGTCTATTCTTGTGAGTCCAGGGAAAGCTATGGTAGAGGAAAGTAGGAAAGACGTTCAAGGATGATAAGCAGGAGAGAGAGTAGTAAGAGAACATTATTTAGAACTGTTTCTTGGTGAAGGTGGCTAGTAGTAACCTAAACCTATCAGTATTTGGGGGGGGGGCAAGAATTGATGTATTGGTGAGGTAGTGCACAGGCCCAGTGGGCCAAACAGCATAGGTTCTATTAGTAGGTCAAGGATATGGACAAAATATTAATGTTGCTATGTGGACTGTATGTGGGGTTAAAAAAATAAATAAACAAGGTCCACATTTCAGAAAATCTAAAAAGGAAATGCTAGTTGTTATTTCTAGGAGTTAAAACTGAATAGAAAGATGAGAAATCTGGGGAGGAAGAGGTTTAAATATCTGGGGTATGAGTTTTGTTAAAAGAGGGAAAATGAGGTTGCAGATATGTTGGTAAGACTAAGGGAGTAAAAGAGATGGCAAAGATCAATGAACAGTTAGATGGGCTATTTGTAAGGGTATGTGAAATCAGATGAAGGGCTCTTTATTTCACAATAATGAATACATGAGAATAATCCTAAGGATTTAATGGCTTTAACATGGATTGTATATTTTTTTCACAATAATGAACAAATAAGAATAGTCCTGAAGGCTTAAAGGCTTTATATGTATGACCTGAAAAGTGATGTATATAGGACAGAGGATAGTCCTGGGAGAAATTTTATTTTTTTTATTCAACCCAGAGTTGGATTTACTGTATTGTAAACTGAGTATCATGAGAGAAATCAGAATATCTTGAAAGATGCAGTGTGTTGGTTGTAAGACTTGGACATTTGAAGGGACAGTAGGTAGGTCAGAAAGGTGATTTAATTTAAGCAGCTAAGAGCCGAAGCATGTGCGTAGATTAAATGTTTTTTGTGGATTATGGCAGTAGTATGGAAGTAGATACTGTACAGATCATGGTGAAAGGAGTGAACATAATGTGATGGTAGTTATGATGAATGAAAGTAGAATGAGAGTCAAGTCAGTGTAGCTGAGATCCAAGTAAAGAGAGAAAAGGAAAGGGAGAGAGTAAGTGAGTTGGTTGCAAGAGATATTGAAAACTGGCTTAGTTAAATGCAGGAGGCAAGTAAAGGATATGCAGATAAGTATAGAATATTAAGACTGCAAACATTACAGAGGAGTTATAAATAGGTAGATACGCTGAGACGATTACAGGAGAGGCCAAAAGTTTTGTAGGGAAAGTTCCTGGTGGTAAGACTGTGGAGATAAATCATTTAATAAGAGAGGAAATGAAATGGATGAAAGAGTGATGGAACTGGGTGAAATTAGAGAGAAGTGGGATAGCTGGCACAGAAGAGAGGAAGTGAATGTGACACTGAACCAGATATGGATTATGGCTATCAGGAAGGTGGGTGGCTTGAGAGAAGTATCAAATAAAAGTGTAATGAAGTTGTTGAAGGATGATATTCAGATATGTAAATGAGTGGGAAGCTGAATGGCTAATGTTTGATGACTGTAAGGGCCCTGTATTAGATGAGAAAGTGGGAAAAATGGCTTAATTGGCAGATATGGGTGGGGAACGTGATAGCAGTGATTATATATATATATATATATATATATATATATATATATATATATATATATATATATATATATATATATATATATATATACATACATATATGCATAAGGGGAAATGCAGGGAGAGGGGCGGCATGGGTGCATTCTTGATAGATTTTTGTAAAGTTTTTGGATTCAGAATACAGATTACTTTAACTGGGGCATTTACTGATATAGTAAAGAAAGTTAGGATTCCTGCGGCAATGGAAGAAGTGGAAATGAATGTGCTACATCAGGGAAAGTGGGATAGGCAAGATCCAGGGAATAACAGGCTCATCTTGTTATGTAAGAAGTTGATAGCCAGAGTTTTATTAACTAGGCTGAATGAGGTGATCTTGGTATGGGTGTGGGATCTGCAGGTAGGTTTAGATTGGATGAGATCATTTATGGATCTCTAGACACTGTTGTCTGATGCTGTGAAATGGGATAACAGAAAGACAGTGTGGAATGTTGGGGTGAAGCTAATGGAAGTGCGAATGGCCTTTGGGGTGTTGAAATGGAAGGCTATGTTTCAGACAGTGGAACAAATGGCAGGTAGAAGATATTTTACAAGAGGAGTAAAGGCTGTCAATAGGACCCTAAAAGAGAAGCTTGGTAAGGCTTTGAATAAATTAGGGATGGCTATATAGTGGGGAGGAGAATAAGTGAGGTCTGTTGCCTATCACCATAGTTGCTTTTTAATGATTGAAAAATTAGTGCAGACATTGAGGGTGTAGATAGGAGGCTGGGTAGGTGATGGGAAAAAGTAGCATTTATTTAGTCACAGATGACTGTATATTGTTTTTGGATTATACAGGCTGGATGGTGCACACATGATAAGTTTGAATAAACTGGGAAAGAAGTTTGATTAATATTATACCTTAGGAACTCAGTGCTGGTCAAAGTGGGAAAGGTGGAATTTAGAGGTTTATGTTTACTATGTTCTGAAAGAGGGGTTAAATACTTAGGGATGTATGTGTTCTTGATGGTGGAGAAAATAAGAAACAAGAATTGGGGGGATTTGAAGTATATGCACACAGTTTAGTCAGATGCTTTGGTAAGGTAGGAAATCTGTCTGGTAGGATACAGCAGGCCAGTTGTAATACTTCCTTTAGTATTGTATCTAATGAATAATGTGGAACTGGCCTATATTAATAAATGAATAGTATAGTAATAAAAAAAGTATATGGCAAGAATGTTTGGAAGCATATGACTAGCAACATAAGGAAAAACAGATTGTATGCACAAAAAGAGTTGGGGAATGCCAGACTTTAAATGGTATGCAGTTGCTGTGAACTTTTCATAGGAAATTACAGAAGAAGAAATCCTACATATATGGTAAGTAACTTGGGAAATTAATGAGGGAAAGAGGAGGTGAATACATTATCCAGAAGAATAATCAGTCTATGTATATAAATATATATATATATATATATATATATATATATATATATATATATATATATATATATATATAGGAGGTCAAATGAAACTAGGTCAAGTAGGAACAGAGAAGGCGAAAGAAGTACTGAAATAATAGCAAGTGGCATTTTTAGAAGGGTAATTGTAGCATGGAAAAATAAAAGACTGATATTCACAGAGGTTTTATGGGAAAATGGAGAGGAAGGACATGTGAATTTTTTTAATGAAATATTTTGTTTCAGCTGTCATCATTGACTTTATCTCCCTGATACTCTCATCCTTGGAATATTCCTTATTTACTCTCATTCTGGGATTACTCCTTGATTACTCTCATCCCTGGATTACTTCTTGTTTACTCTCATCCATGGAATACTCCTTGTTCACTCTCATCCTTGGATTACTTCTTGTTTACTCTCATCCTTGGGATACTCCTTATTTACTCTTATTCTTGGATCACTCCTTGATTACTCTCATCCCTGGATTACTTCTTGTTTACTCTCATCCTTGGGATACTCCTTGTTTACTCTCATACTTGGATTACTCCTTGTTTACTCTCATCCTTGGGATACTTCTTGTCTGCTTTCATGCTTAGATTATTCCTTGTTTACTCTGATCCTTGGAATACTCCTTGCCCTGGCAATGCCTTAATTTATTCCACACTGTGAGGGACTCTTCTGTCTTGGAGATCCTTGAATTCCAGGAGGCCTCCAGCTCTCCAGCTACATATATTTAGGGTTTTCTGCCATGAAGTATGAACAGTAATCTTACCATGGTTTTACACTGTTTTCCCCCTTGGTCTTATCCCCTGTGTGTTAATGAAATTAACTGGGCAATAAGATGCACTTTTTGAAAAATGTGTTCTACCCACATACCTGCAACCACTCTACCCTGCAGATCAGCAATCATTCAAAGCACTGACCTCCATCAGGGCTTAGCAAATGACTCACACCATTGGCCATTTCATAACCTCAAATAGGCATACCCAACATCCTTGCCAGTGCTGTCAGATACATGAGCTATAAATCAAACTCTGGGCTGTACTCAGTGGATCATTCTCAACAACCATGATGGTGAATTTCAAAACTTTTGAAGGATTGCAAAGGTAGTTTCATATACAGGAGACAGATGGCCTGGTGATCAAAGAGACTTAAATGGGAAACATAAACGTTGGGTTATAATCTAGAGGTGAGAGGAGAATGGCAGTATAAGAATGATTTACATTATCTTGTGGATAAGTGCTATGAAAAGAGATGTTGTAGTTGATGTTAAGGTGTGGAAAGGAAAGAGGAATTTGTCTGTAGAAAGATTAACGATAGAAGTACAGGAGAGTTCTGAAAAGGAAAGTAACGTTTTTGAGCTGCACTGGAAGTTATTGCATCCAAACTCTAAAATTCCTAAGTATAATGAATGTAAGGACAATAGGCAAAAGTGATCTGCTGGAGATATTGGGAATGAGAGCAAATAATTTACACATTAGGTGGTAGTGTAAGGAGGTGCAGTAAGGCTCTGAGAGTCACAGGGAAGAGGGAAGACAGAAGATATTCATATGGAAGCAAAGTGAAGAAAGGCAGGTTATTGTATGTGTTTAAAGGAGAACATTTGGGACAAGCATGGTCCATCATGACTTAAAGGGAGCAATTAGCTGCTACAAACTGGCTTAACAGAGAGAAAGTAAAATCAGATGAAAGAACTGGAATATACTGTAGATGGGACATTTTACAGGTGATAATATAAAGTACAGGTAATGCAGAAAGAGATATTAGCATGAATGAAAGAATGAAAGAAAGTTTTCAAACCAGTTAAAAAGCTGAATGTTGTGTGTGGGGTAAAGTATTCTATTCTTCTAATCAGACAGATGAAGGAGGTATAGTTTCGAAATTTGGAGAATTCAGTGCCTCATTATTTATGCATACAAAGCATAACTAGAATTTGTCCAGGTCCCCTTCAATAAACACATCACACCGAATGACATTGGATGACCTTTATTAAACTTCCATAACATAACTTTGATTACCAAATTTTATTTACAACTGGACATAGTATAGCTAATTCTAAACACAGCATAAACATCATTGTAATGTTAATTAGGACAGCGTACCTGCTCATCCTGCCCCAGTAAGCAGCATCCATACCTTTTCTCGCTCACTTACTTATAAATCTCCTTGTAATGTTAATCAGGACAGCATACCTCCTCATCCTGCCCAGTAAGCAGCGTCCATACCTTTGCTCACTTACTTATGAACGAGCATCCGAGACTCACTTCATAAACCATTCATCGAATTACCAGCTAAATAAGTAGCATCCTTACCTCCGTTGCTTACCTATTCAGCAACTTCCTCCAGCTTCTCATTTCCTTTCCACAAATCCTTGAAATAAACCTCCAAACACGGGAGGGGGGACAGAAGAGGGCAAGCCTGTCCCTCTTCTCCACCTACACGAACTAATAACCAAACCAAAATCCCCACCAAACCACAAACAAAAAGGGGGAGGGAGGGTAGCAACTTCACGTCAAGATGTGATTACTTACCCAGCTACACTTGTCTAAACCCCTTAAGCCCCTCCCCACCCTTATCTCATTTCCTCTCAATCTTCCCTCCCTCCATTAACCCTTTCACATCTCCAACCCACCTAACTCCAATTAATATATCAGTCTAACCCCTTTGAAGATGTCCCTGGACAACTTGGTTTGTTACCAAACCTCATTTGTCCCGGTCCCATTCAATAAACACATCACACCAAATGACATTTAACAACCTTTATTAAACTTCCATAACATAACTTTGATTACCAAATTTTATTTACAACTGGACATAGTTTAGCTGATTCTAAACACAGCATAAACCTCCTTGTAATGTTAATCAGGACAGTGTACCTGCTAGTTCTGCACGGTAAGCAGTGTCCATACCTTTGCTTGCTTACTTATGAAGCAGCGTCCAAGACTCACTTCATAAACCATTCATTGAATTACCAACCAAATAAGCAGCATCCATACCTCCATTGCTTACCTATTCAGCAACTTCCTCCAGCTGCTCATTTCCCTTCCACAAATCCGTGAAATAAACTGCCAAACACCGGAGGGGGGACAGAAGAGGGCAAGCCTGTCCCTCTTCTCCACCAACCAGCCTGACCGGGCTGTTCCCCCTCCCTTCTACTCAAATTCTTCAACCCAATACCTCCCACAAAGAGAATGATCAAGCCAAACATCATTCAGTGTATGCATCATCTGCAAAGCACCTTAGAATCCTGTCACAAACCCACCATGTCAGACAAGCATTGAAACACACCCTAATGAAACTAAATAAAGTAGGATTACCGTGACCCGACCACCACGTAAACTTCCACATCAAGAGAATACATATCCTTTTAGCCCGCTTCCTTCACCACTGAAATCATGGCTCATCCTAAACAGATTAACAATCTGTAACCACCACAACTGCAAACTATAATCCCTTGAACTCAAGTCACCACCCTGTCACCTGTAGCCTATTACCTTAGCCCATCAACCACCCAGTTCTGGCTGTGCAACAAATCAATTATCATAGGTAAACTCTAACTCTAAAACTATAATGCTCTAACCTTAGATGGCAGAAAACCAGCACCCCTTGATCCATTTGCTGAGAACTCGTCTATGCTCAGCAATAAAGTATTCTACATGCCCAACCATAAAGACCCTCATGCACCCATTATCAGACCATGGTTAACCCCTGTTTGTCCCTGTCCTTTCTGCTCGAAAGCTCGCTTTCCTTATGTTACCTGTACCACTAATAGGTAAGTAAAATCTGTCCTACCACTGTCTTATCCTGCAACTCAACTTACTTTAAACCTTCTAACTCACTTGTAATAATGCACCCAGTTTCTAAATCCACCCCACCGCAACCACCTACCATGCTTTCTGAATCTTATCTACAACATTCACCCAAACCCCAAGTGAAATGAACCTTGTGCTATTCTGTTAAACCTTAAACTGGAATGAAATATTCATACTACCTTTCAAGGCCCAATTAGTCACCCCAAAGATACCACCCCTTAGGAACAGACTTCCGCCCCCTGTCACACACCTCATTGGCCCTTTCTCCCTTATGATTCAAACAACTGGATGAGTGACCACCACCACCCCAGGTTTCCAAGAAAGCAAAGATTGAACTCTCCCGGCTTGCCAGAGCCATTGTTCTGTAGCCTAATAAGTTCATATGTCCCTATAAATGCTGAGACTCTACTCATCCTGCGAGATCCCCACACTCCCCATAAACCATCCCCGGCAGCTTTTTTTTTATTACCCCCTTTGCCTCCCTACCTGCCTCTACCTTACTTGCCCCCTATGCCAACACAATAATCAGCTCCCACTAATAAACACAGAGCTCAAACATGCCTTACTGAGGTGATTGCTTACCACCCTACCAAAACCTCACCTTACAAATCCCCTTTGCAAGCCACCGCATGGTGCCTGCTGCACTTCAGCAAATTCCGTCATTAACTGTTGTTCACTTGTGTTCCCCGTGTATGGCCTCCTCGCTCACTACTGCATCCGTCATCTGCCAATTCAATATATATCTCTACAACTGGTACTCAGCACACCATCATCTACAAAGAAAAGGAGAAAAGTAAGCCCTCTAATATGTAAAGAGAAAGCTCCACTTTATACCCACCTATTCCAAATTACAGCCATAGCATTCCAAGACCCCATCTACAAGAAAGAAAAAGCCATGTAAAACATCCAAAATACATAACACATTCCAAGACATCTTCAAGGACAACCTATTCTGCCAACCTGGGAAGGAATGCACCACCAACACTCCCATCTGTGACAAAGCAGCCATAACTGAAGCAATGCTTCCTACGACCCTATCAAATACCCAAGATAAATTTAACTACCAGTTGAATATATCAAAAGTAAACCCATTCTGAAGGGACCTATCTCTACCACAAACCATGTAACTTTGCAATTCCAGACCAGCAAAGCTGTTGAACATGCTACACTTAAAGAAATCCCAATCCCTCAGAGATACACGCTCCAGGGATCTAAACGTTGTCATCACCATGAACAAAACATGCTGGAGGGATAGGTTCCTGACACAGACTCCCCAGACACTGGAATAGACTGCCCATACATGTCAAACAGCATGCCCCTTTGGCCCTCTTCAAAGGAACCTTGATGATTGAATGGGAGATAGGAAATTCATCCCAGGGATCACGTCAATCGCCCTGCTAGACAGAGGTCCAAGGAAGCAAATACTATGAACGGAATAGTGCTTCACCCAAATGACAATGGCCCTGCCTAAAACCACATCCACAATGGAACCTCCCTTTCCACCAAACGTACCAAGCACTACTCTTACGGCTTATAAATTGCCAGCACAGGATTTGCTCTAACATACCCTCCATGAAAGATTCAAAGTCCAAAACTCAAATGTACCTCACTGCCCAGTGCCTAGCTCTCAACCTTCCATTTCCAAAATGAGGAACACTAGCGTTTGAATTGTGGAACAAATAGAAAAAATGAGAAACACATACTAATGACTTACTAACAACTTCAGCTAGGAAGGCCATAGAATGGTTAAAATTTTGCTGGTTTTGCTTCTAACAAGGATCTCTTAATGAAGTAATACAAGCCGCAACAATCCCAAAGGTTTCTCATTTTTACCGTTGCTCCTGACCATCCCTCCGGCAAATTGCGGATCCCCCCTGCACTAATGTCCTGTTTTTTTTTTTTTGTTTTTTTTTTTTTTTGAGGCAAAATAATAAAGTGAGACATCCCCCTCTTAATCCTCCCCATACCCCTCAATCCCTTACAGCAAAAAATCTGGACAAAGTCATAAATAAAAGTGGGACAAAAGATCAAAAGAGGGACAATTTTTAAATATTGCTCCTACAAACTTAAAAAGTTGATAGAATAACAGGCAGAACTCTCGACCTTCTGATGAAATCTGTACCATTAAGCGGAACCTCCAGGAAAGGTATAGGCAAAATATAAAAGGAGACAAGAATGTTAGCTATATAAACAGACTGCTCCTCCATAAATATCTTGCAAAGTGCTTGTTGTACACAGTCCTATATCTAAACAATCATTCAAAATGTGTCCCTGCTCACCTCCATTTTGGGTTCTGTCCTATCGCCACTGTCTGCATCAAGCTAAAATCTGATGACCCACCACACCTCTCAACTTCTAAGAGCAAGAAATCTGTATAAAGCCATGGACAGTGAACAAACGAAGCTGAAAATCCCCAAGATTGCTCTCATACCTCTTGAAAAACAGCCAACACTGACACACCATGATGGACGTGAATTCTGAATGCAAGTGGGCATCATTTCCCAGCAGCCACCATCGTCAGTGCTTGATCAGAGAAGACAAAATAATGAAAGGCAGCACAAAACCTGTGCCAAAACTCCAGATCAACCCCCCCCCACACACACACACACCAACTCTAAACCCTGGATAACCAAGAGGCATGACCCTTCTTTGGCTTACTAAACAAAAAAATATATATTTTTTTTTGGAGGAATACATACTTTAATGTGAAGGGCACAGCTGAAAGCTGCTCTGACACTGCCCCTGCAACTCTATGCATGCATGGACTACACTGTTACCTCAGACGGAGCTCACACTATCAACCTAAAGCCCGCAAAAGGAAACCCATGCCCTCTTTTGTATTTTTTTTTTTTCTTTGGGAATCATCCCTGCAAAAGTAAATGCTCAGTCTACCCACAAATACTGATTAAATATTGGGGCAACAACTAAATAAAGGCATAATTCCATTACTATCACCAATAGCCGAGGAAAGGGCTATCCCCAGAGCATGTTGCGTGCATTCCTTAACAGTAACAGACGGGGCAGCAAAAAAACACATGGCTTTGTATAATTAGTATGTTCCACTTTATAATGCTCTCTGAAAATATAATTAGATTCAAACTAATTATATTGCTACTGTTCCTAAACCCTGCATATACTGACTTAATTAAAAAGTTATTGAGAGAACTAAATACGTACAAAGATTATTAGCAGAATCCCAGAACTACTGGTGTTACATTTAATAGTAGTAATCCTATTGCAGCTGATAACAGACTCCTTTCTGTCTGCCCTTGTAACTTAATCACAAGCAGTTTTACAAAACCATCAAATTACAGCATAAGTGTACCAAACAAAATTAATATACCATTATATATTAAACACCGATGGTAGACCAATATAACAACGGTAGATGTGGGTAACTCGAGACCCGCCTGGATAAAACAAAACAACTTTTATCATACAGCCTTGAACCACTAATGCTGCCTTAGGAAGGTAGAGTTAAGTAACATTCTACCCGTACAAGCATTCGGAGCAGCCTTCCTCTCAGGAAGTTATCTTTTTTTTTTTTTTTTTTTTAATCTGAAATCTGCCTATCCCCGGGATAAACATTCTTGTGAAGGGAGTCAGAGTCCAATAAGCTTGACATCACCCTCTCCCCTTTAGTAAATAAAGCCACCCATATGTGCGTTGTGAAAACACATTAGCAGACCTAACAATTGGCTTAAAGGCCCGCGAAAACACCACTACTGGACCCAGACTCGAAGGAAGAATTGTGGGGAAGACTATACAGCTGACAGATATCAAAACCCAAACTGTGGTACAACCTTGTGAAGCAAAACCTGGACATTCAGTGGGAAATTGAACAGTAAAAAGCTTGCGGCCTGAATGTGCCTAACCTGCCACATTGAGGCATCGCTGCAACCACCATCTAATGTGAGCGGAAAATACACTGCCATGGAATAGCAATGAACTATAGTATAAAATGAAAAACTTTTCTAACCTGAAACTCTATCTGAAGTGTTAAGACTCTTCACAACTACTCACTAAATGCAGAGGCCATCCGTATTTCTCCTTAGTAAGCAAAGCAGGCATTCTACAAAACGTGCCCCATTCAACCTCAAAATGATACCCTATACAACTACACATGTCTGGTAACATACAGTTGGATTCATTGCTTCCCAGACCATGGAAAGCCCAGGGAAGCTGCTGTTCCAGCCAAAACAAGTCAGCAATGAATGAATCACAGCAGGCAGGCCACCTACAGAATCTGACTACTATACTGACATGCTTACCATAATTACCAAAAAAAAGAAAACCTTAACCCATGCAGTACATTCTCTTGGCCCGACCCACTTGCAGTACCTAAATCACCCCTTTTGTAAGCAATTCTCAATAAAAATACTAATACAAAAGTAACCAGCAGGAATGAACCAGAGCCCTACACTCCATTAAAACACTCTTCCCACACCTTATAAACCACCCAAAAAAAAAAAAAAAAACCCTCACCAAAAGTAATCCAAGGCCTACCTGCACCACAGAGCCTACAGGTCGTCATGAGCATCATACTTGCTGTAGCAGGTTCATGCCAAAATGTGATTACTTACTCAGCTACACTTGTCTAAACCCCTTAAACCCTTCCCCACCCTTATCTCATTTCCTCTCAATCATCCCTCCCTCCATTTAACCCTTTCACCTCCCCAACCCACCTAACTCTTATTAATATATCAGCCTAACCCCTTTGAAGATGTCCCAGGACAAGTTTGGTTTGTTACCAAACCTCATTTGTTCTGTGTTATTCTTTTAAAATGAGTGATGGGCATGCATGACTGGTTTTGTGTGTTTCTATATTCAGATGTGAAAAATAATTGTAATGTAGGAAAGCTGTAACCTAGAATGGTATTACTACTGCCTTGAACAATGGCATTAATGATCCGTTCCTTTTTAAATCAAATCTCGTTAAATACAAACAAGTGATAACACTTTACACTTGAACTGTTTAAATCTCAGCTACTATTTTGTGCCCACTTCTTATTTTTTAGACTATCATCTGCTGCTACACCAGTAGTTATGTCATCTGAAAAGAGGGTCATTTTAGTCTTTTTATTTACAGATCTGACATACACAGTGAAAAATACTGGACCCACCCCAGAGTCCCCAGGTACCCTAAATGGTACCTTTCTTACTTCATATAACATCCTTCACACAAAAAAGTGCATCCAATGTTTTCATCCATGTCTAATTTATTTATTTATTTATTGGCATTTGATTACTGGGAAAGTCCGACCAGACTGTATCACATTTTCAGCAGAGGCCCGTGGAGAAAAGCTCCAAATTATTACAAAACATTTTAAGAACAGTAATTTTACAGTCTTCAAAAATTAATCAAAATGATCTATAATTTAAATAATTATACCAAGTTAGACATAACATAAAATCTAGCTTTGATCTAGTTTCAGTCTTAATTCTATTCCTGAAGTTTTTCTATCAGGCATGCATGGGGCAGTGTTAAAGGCCTTACAGAAGGCAAGGAAATTGGATAAAGGTCATCAATTTGCTAGTAATCCAGTAACAAAGATATTAATCAGTTTTGACTAATGATTTATTTTGCCTAGTAATACACCTTCAACAATGTCATGATGATTATCTTTTAAGAGAAAAATCACTCTTTTCTCGATGACATTTCTGTAGAATTCATCTAGACTGACAGGCTTATTCTTTAATGAGCTGTTTCATTTTCTCTTTTATTATTTCTTTCAGCAGAACCTTTGACTAAATAAAAGTAGTGGAATTTTAGGTGTTAAAAACTGCTTTTTGCATGCTATCTGAATAATATTCAAGGAAAGCTACAGTCTATTTGGCCCACTGATGTTCCTAGAACAGGCAGCTTGTACTAAGCATTGTCCTAGCTTTGACTTTACTCAGATAAACTACACCATGATATAACATTAAGAAAGCTGACACAGACAAAGCACTGTTCTGGAATCAATCTTGGTTGAAACAGTACTTATGTTTAGGTAGGAATGTAAAGGACAGAGACGGATTTCTCAGTGGATTTAATTAGTAACAGTGGGGACTATATCTCCAGAAATATCTAGGGCTGATAGATTTAGCTCTGCAGAGCTCAGTGTAAATAGTGTAAGGCCTACATCATAGACACATGAAAGTTATATCAAAGCTTAAAGTGTATGCTTAAAGAGACAGAAGGAACTGAGCAATTGAGAAAACTCCCTTTACTTAACTCCAGCAATGTCTGTTTGGTTAAAATAATTACATTTTTCAAAATATATGATGTGTACTGGCAAAGAGGCATCCTTTGAAGATTGCTGTGTTGCAGTTAGGAATAAAAATACAGAACTGTTTTCACTAAGAATATGATTGACACAGGGATTATTAAATGTGGAGCTGATAGAGTTGTAGTCTAATTAAAGTCTGTGTTTAAAAAATAAAATGTGTTTAATGATGGTGCAAAACCTATTGATTTTTTTTCCAAAAAGCCCTAGTGTTGCCAGAAGTATACCATGAAGCATCCAGCAGTTGACATGCATTTCTCCATTTCAATTTACAGGCCCATCTCTGTCTGTACAGATTCAAAAGACCTACCCCTTACAGACATTTTCTCATGAGCTGTAAAGTAAACAAAAAGCACCAATAAGCCGTATCCACTGCAAATAAGTTTTAATGGGTTCCACAGCAAACACAATGAATATAGTCTCAGTAATAAAGCTGAAACACTACTAGTTCGTTTTCGTCACACAACTTGCTCAGAAAATGCTGAGAGTCAAATCCCTCCCCATTTATACCTTTACATATTAACAGAAGTTAAAACCATGTGATATCTATAAAAGTTTTAACCCTTTCTTAAACAAAAAGTTAAAAGCTATAAAGTTAAAAATAACAGCATCCTTTGTCATCAATAAAAAATCCCCCTTTTTTGAATAATAAAACATTCCTATAAAGCATGTAATGAATAAATATAATCAACACAATAAATCCTAAAATGATAAATATATATATACATATTTCCTACAATAAAATAATTTTCATAACTTGTCAATTAAAATGTGAGCTGTCATAGTTTTAACCTCTGTTAATATGTAAGGGTATAAATGGAGAGGGATTTGACTGTCAGCATTTTCTGAGGAAGTTGTGTAATGAAAACTACTGGTAGTGTTTCAGCATTATTACTGTGACTGTATTCATTATGTTTGCTGTAGAACCCATTAAAACTTCTTTGTGGTGGATATACCTTATCAGTGCTTTTTGTTTTGTTTACTGGTTTTGATTTGGGCATCTCATCCTCTTGGACTTATTTTCTCATGATCTCCTGTTTCCATGTAAGTGAACATGCCCCTCCCACTGAAGAGAGGTGTGATGACTTAGCAATGTCATTCCTCTCCACCCCTGATCAAGCACCAACAGGTGCATAAGCCTGTAGTTGAACTCAAATCACCAGGGTTAGAGACACAGATTTAGCTTTCTACACCAACAGTGATGTCTATTGTCCTTTGTAATGAATGACGGCATTATACTGCAGCTTTTTTCTCTGTAAATAGTTTTGTTCTGCGGGTTATCTTATGAAAAAAAAAAACAAAAGCTGATGCCAACTTTTTATATTTCCTTGGCATGCAAATATGCTTCACCCTGTTCTGTGTTTTCTTATAGGGCTTAAATTACTTAAATAGCTGCAGTGATAAAAGCACTATCCACCAATGATTCTGCAAGAAGACTATTGCATATTACCGTCAAACACATTATTTGGTAACTAAGAGTGAGTTTCAGGGGCATGAACTGCTTGGCATAGAGCCAAAGTAAGGATAGACATCCTTCTGATTTAGATGTAAAGGCTCATATCTTCTTCAGGAGCAACATGTTGCTATTCTGTGCATCAATAAGGCCAGTTGTATATACTGCGTGTGCAAATGAGGTGCATGGAATAACACTAGTGCTACCTCAGTCAACTGGATGTTCTCTCTGTAACAAAACTTGCTTTTAAAATTGTGGTATAGTTTACTGAGAGAGGTACGACAGGAGGTATACATGCATAGCTTGTAGTTTAATAAGTGGAAGATGATAAGCAATGAATATATATGTGTTTTCTGCAGTACACAATAAAAACACAAAAAAATATTTGGGAGTGTAATAAACTGGAAGATTTTAAAAAATATTGGGGAGCAAATAGCTTTTTCTAAGGAAATGATTTTTTTGAGCTGCAACACAGGATCTGAATTGTCTATACATATCCAGGTCTTGTTAAGTTTAATTCTATTTGCTGCCAAGAAAGCAATTACTAGAAAATGGAGTTAAAATCTAAACCTACTGTATTTGCAGTACTGAATATTATAAAACATTAAACATCTGGAAGTGGGATCTTTAGAACATTGAAAGGGCAAATTACATACAAATAAACTGATTTTTTGGAAACAAGGCATGCAGAATAAATTTCCAAGAGAAGGACCAAGGTTAAAGGGAGGGCATGAATTGAACAATTTATGTAATGGTGTACAGAATGACACTTGAATAAAGAAAGACCTCATATATGCAATATATAATGCAGGTAAATGAAAACAAATGCAATATATAATGCAGGTAAATGAAAACAAAAAGTGTTAATATAGTTTTTCTTTTCAATCAATGGATGAGCGCCTATCTTTTAAGTGATAAATGCATAAAGGTGTTAAAAAATCCATCATACCATACTGCATTTGCAAAGCAAAGCAAATGTAATAAGGCTGGATATGCTAAACTGAACAACAGCTGTGTCATGTAACCTACCATGTACTAAATGCCATATCACACTATCACTTTATATACTACATTCAGCAATAATATATATTTATTTTCTACAAGCTACATGGTAAATGGCAAGTAATTAAAAATTCTCAAATTAAAATGTATTGTCACAACTGGTGACTTCACTTTCTGCGCCACCTTATATGGTGTATAAAGCAGTGATTAACATTTTCACCTGATTGGCAAATGTTTTCCCTCTTCTATTTACAGAAAGGAGCACTTGTTAAATGTGTTCTCCCTTCACCGATTCCACTGATAATCAAAGTTGATTGTTATCCTCAGTAACATCATGATGATCATGTGAAATACATCCATAGACTTTAATGGATGCATTCTGCACAGGTGCAGAAACATATCCATGAAACACTATAGAATGTCCTTAGCTGATGTCACTGAGGGGAACACTACATTTATTTGGGCCATGGTAATAATAAAAAATTAATGAAGCTTTTTATTAAAAATATGTTCCAGATAAGAAAGAAGTAGTGTTGCACAAAGTATGGCAGTACACTTTACTTGTCCTTCTGGCTATTCTGTTTTTGATTTCAGCCTTTTACATAAATCTGCTGCAAAGATTATCCCACCCTAGTGATGTCATTAGTATCCAAAGTAAAAAAAGTGGATGCTGTTGCCATTTGTGGTCTATAATTTAATCCCTTATATCAAAAACATTCTTAAAATATTAAGAAATGTGTTTGATAGAATAAAATATGTTGAAACAATGTTAATCGTTTGGTGACTTCTGAATTTAGCAGAAATTGGTAACATTTAGAAAGAGCAGAGTAAATGAATAATGCTTTGGGTATAATATTCATAGGTTCATTGGTAGAAACTAGGCAACCAGTCTACAAGCCATTACAAGCCTAGCCAATAGACAATATACAAAAGCTCCTTGCTATTTCAAAGAGAGCAACAGTCACCAACCAACAACTGGAAGAGAAACTAAGGCTTCAGAATGAGTTATCTAAGTTTACCACAAAGTGGTAAGAGTGCTTGCTACTCTGCTTGATGCGTAGTGAAAGTTTGTCCCACAGGTGAAGGATGCTGTGGGATATGAATCTATCATACCAGCACATCTTATTTATTTGGTAAGGAAAGTTTAGTTCAGGCATGGGCAAACTACGGCCCGGGGGCCACATGTGGCCCATTAAACGTTTTGATTCAGCCCACCATCTCCCAACCGTCCTGAATTACTCGGATTTTTCGGAGTTTTGGGGTCCCAATAATGGGGTGCCACGATTCTTGAGTGGCACCTCTTCATTTCCGATTTTTCGTCTTTTTTTTAGACTTTTTCATTTTTCGTGGTTTTGGAGCTGACGTCATCACGTGCGTGATGACGTCAGCTCCGTCAGCCTGTCGGAATTAAGATCAAGGGATATGCAGGAGCGCGTCTGTTTGAATAATGGGACTGCCCGCTGTTTTGGATTTAATCTCAATGGACTTTTACACCATAAAACTGCAGAGTTTTCCAGGCAGAATGGGAGTTGCTGCACAGCTTGCTTTGAAGTTTTCTTTAAGGTAACAAATGTGTGTGTGTGTGTGTGTGTGTGTGTGTGTGTGTGTGTGTGTGTGTGTGTGTGTGTGTGTGTGTGTGTGTGTGTGTGTATGTGTGTGTGTGTGTGTGTATGCGATCGGAGAGAGAAAGTGAGTGAAATTAGTGAATGCAGATTTGAAAGGTGAAGAGTATATGTGTGTGTGTATGTGTGAGTGATCTGCTTCATTATCTATTCTCTTGCCTTATCCTTCAAAAAAAAAGAAATGATCTGACTGCTTAAAATAAGTAAAATGTGCATTCTCTCCACATCACTAGGCACTCCATTGAATATTTGTACTTTTAGTGTGTTCCCAACAGTTGGGTTGTCACACTGAACTGCACTATAGTTTGGTTGCTTTGCTTGCTTAATATTCATCACAGACTCAGCCTCCCATTCTTTATCAGCCCCTTCCCACAAGAAATGTCTTTCTTTCAACTTTGGACATTTCCTTCCTGCTCATGTTGGTTCTTTAAAGTATACTACTGTAGTTTTCCTTTCATTTGTACAACTGCATTGTACTCCAGTCCAGATACAAATGTACATTAAATGCACAGACCCCAAATCTGTCCCCTGACAGCTATAGTTATACAGCATGTTTATGAAAAGTTCTCCAGGCATGTCTAGTGTAATGCAGTTCAAATAAAGTGAAATATGCTGTACATTTATGAGATTTAACATTTTTTTTTTATTTATGTGGTTATGGTTTACTTTTCTGTCACAGCAATGGAACAGCATATGATGAGAAATCAAGTCCTGTTTATTAAAGTGAATGTCAGGGATTTCTGTAGTGAGATTGAAGAAGAGGGAGGAAGCAAATACCTTAATTTGAATTATTGCATGTTTATATAACCCATTAAACAATCAAGATCTGAAAAATTACACATTGAAATAAAGAAATTTAAGTCTTCAGTTTAAACACATTTTTAATCATAACACTGAAAGATGCATTGCAATAACTCAAACTGCATGTTGAGCTAGTTATGACTCCCAAATGTAGATGTAATTGCAAGTAATGAGACCTCCTAGTGATTTAATAGCAAAACAATTTGCACAGGTATACATATGCATACTGTTCGGCTGTCAAGTCAAGAGGAGGTCACATTACTTGAAAGTACAGCTGTAGCAGATGTGTATTTTTCCCCCAATGAGTTGATGTTTTCAAAGCATGCCATCTATCTGCTCCTGTTCCGGCCCCTTTGTCAAATGTTAGAACTCAATGTGGCCCACGAATCAAAAAATTTGCCCACCCCTGGTTTAGTTGCTGTAACCATGCATTTCAGGAACCATTTTTCAGTGAAGGAATAGGAGGTCATGGAGGATTTGATCTTTCATCACACAAAAGTCCAGATACCATAAAGGAATCTATAAGAGACCGAGATTGCTGCCTTTTTTGGATTGCATTTTGAGTGCTGTCAGTGTATTGAATCTGAAAGATTCCAGATGTAAAAGGGCTTTCTGGTTTTTCCCTGAATCTCTTCCCTCTCTGTATTTCTCTTGCCTTAATTATCTGCCTATTTTTGAAGAATACTGGATTGAGCAAACCTCCCATTATTTAAAGTCTTTAAGGCTGTATGCTTTCATTTTTACCACTTTTTTTCCCAGTGATCAGTGTGAAATAAAACTTGTGAAATTTTATCAAACAAAAAAAACAAACAAAAGAAAATAAATAAAATTAAATCATTAAATTAGTTTTTGAAGCTGCACCATTTAAAACTTGTGCTTTATGTGATTGAGGGTCTCTTTTTGATGTCTCCAAAAAGAGTGTGTGTGTGTGTGTGTGTGTGTGTGTGTGTGTGTGTGTGTGTGTGTGTGTGTGTGTGTGTGTGTGTGTGTGTGTGTGTGTGTGTGTGTGTGTGTGTGTGTGTGTGGTGTGTGTGTGCGTGTGTGCGTGTGTGTTGTATGTGTATATGTGCATATATTTGTACATACATGTATACATACGGATTACTATGTAATTTCGAAATACTGAAATCCCGAATTTCGGTATTTCGAAAATACATAGCCGAAAACACTAAACACCGAAACCCTAAAACCGCAAAATTCAAAATCCTGATGCTACACTACAGATACAGCACACACAAACACATACACACAACTTCCCCCCAACTCAAATATAACATCCTACACTACAGATAAGAAGGGGGGCAAGCCCCCGTGCACCCCCATGCCCCCCCAAACCCATACTTATATATACTAACTCTAAGATTGCACAATCAGACACACACAAGCAACTCACTCCCACACATTGTACACACCCTTACACACACACATCACAGTCAAAACACACACTGACAGACACTAAAGCCCCTAACCAACAGACATACACATACATACATACATACATACCCAAACTCACATCTTACCATTCACACACCACAACACCAGAAGTGGTAATTCAAACTCTCCGCACTTCCGGAGTTTGACTTTCACACTTCTGGTTTACCGGTATTTCAAGACTTCGGTATTTTAATTTTGAAATACTGAAATTCGGGATTTCATTATTTCGAAATTAAATAGGGATCCCATACATACATAGGATTATAGGAGGTTACTAGGCTATCGACCTGGAGGTCATTTCAAGCCTAGCCATTTCATCCCAATGTAATACCATAGCTACTCTAGCTATGAAAACAGAATTGCAGCAGATAGTAAAGACAACCACAAGGCATTCTATAGATATGTAAAGAATCGCCATGGCAATACCCAGATTTGCTCTGAGCTACTGCACAATGGCATCTCCTATACCGAGCCAACAGATATTGCCAATATGCTGGCTGACAGATTCAGTGCCAAATTTACCCCTACCCCCAAAGGACCAATCACAATACCAGTAGATTGCCAGGCACCCAGTATTACTACTGCACAGGTTAAAACAGCACAGTCCAAGGCCAAGAATACAGCTTCTATGGGACCTGACAATACCCTGGCTGTGTTCTACATGAACTACAGTGTGAACTGGCACCTCACCTGTGTGCCCTGATCAATCACAGCCTCACCACGGGCTTTGTCACTACTGAATGGTGCACTGCTACAGTCATCCCTCGCCACAAAGGAGGAGTGACTACAGACCCTGGGAACTATCGCCCCATTAGCCTGATGATTCTGATATGCAAAGCTATGGAACATATTATCATGGACCTAATAAACAAGGATATAGGGAATCTCTAAACTCTGGATCCCACACAGTTTGGTTTTGTGAAGGGTAGATCATGCCTGCTCAACTTGGTAGACTTCTTTGAGTCAGCCACCAGAGCTGTGGCTGAAGGCAAGATGGTTCATACAATCTACCTTGATCTGGCCAAGGCCTTTGATACCATTCCACACTCAGGAATGAAAGAAAACTCACTAAGCCAGGCATCAACCCCTATGTCACTAGGTGGGTTGCAAACTGGCTCACAGATCGAACCCACAGTGTGAAAGTAGCTGACTCCAAGTCAGACTGCCGACTAGTCACTAGTGGAGTCCCACAAGGTTCGGTCCTGGGTCCTCTCCTGTTTGGTATCTACTTCTCTGAAGCCCAGGCCAACACGAAGGGACTCTTGCTGAAAACTTCACAGACGATTGCAAGTTGGGAGCTATTATTAACTCCCCAAGTGATGTTGACATCCTACAGAATGGCCTCACTGAGACCAATGTCTGGTGTCAGAACCATGGCCTTACGCTCAATGCCAAAAAATGTGTTGTCATCCCCTTTGGAAAAAACCCAGTTCCCATGAATTACCACATTGATGGTAGTCTGTTGAACACAGAAGGCATTATAAGAGATCTGGGGACATAGGTTGACAGTGACCTGTCGTTTGATCACCACATTGCCACTGTGGTCAGAAAGTCCTTATATCTGGCACATCTCATTATAAGGGTTTTGCATCCAGGAAGAAAGAGGTCATTGTCTCCCTCTACTCTTCCCTCATTAGGCCATTCACCAAGTACAATGGCCCATTTGGCATGAACCTTACTAGACACCAGTTAGACACCTGCAACAACTGGAGAGGCTGCAAAAGTGCCTCACAAAGAGGATTCTAGGCCTTAAACACTTATCCTATAGGGACAGACTCAAAAAATTCCAACTATTCTCTGTCTCATATCACCTACTTAGAGGCGATCTCTGCTTGACTTACAAAGCCATGTCTGACCCAGCTCTGTTAGAAATGCTACATCTAAAGAAATCCCATTCCCTCTGTGCCACATGCTCCAGAGACCTCAACCTCATTACCACAATAAACAGAACATACTGGAGGGACAGATTCATAACCCAGAGACTGCCCATGCTATGGAATAGACTTCCCATATATGTCAAGCAGAGCACCTCACTGGCCCTCTTCAAGAGACATCTTGATGAGTGGATGGGAAATAGAAAATTCTCCCTGGGTATAACTGCAGAGGCTCTACTCGACAGAGGCACTAAGAACTAAGGTTGGGTGGCACGATGCCATGTTAAACCTATGGCTAGGCTTCTAAAGGCCCCACGGCCATTAGTCTAGTACACACCTATGAGCCTATGAACCTATAATACCCAGGATTCTATTTATTAATGCCTGCCCATATCCAGGAGAGCTGTGCGTCTTATCCCTGGTAAGAATTTATGGTGCCCCATGCACTTTTCCAGGTTCCTTTTGAACAGTGTCATAGAGATGCTCTGCATCACATGAATTGGCAGACTATTCCAAAGTCAATGGAAGACAAATCTGTCCCTCATGCATGTCCTATTCAAGTCACAGGCCATATTAAAGTCCCTGGGTAGCTCTAGTCCCATTTGATTTACAGATGTTTAGCAAATTCATTAGGAATGGGTTGAAGATTGCTCTGTATACCAGGCATAAGTCTCCCCTAAGAAGTCTATATGATACTGAGTATAGTGACAGGACTTTAGTTGGTCTGTGTAAGGCACATGCTGGAGTCCATGGATCTTCTTAGTTAGAAACCTCTGAGGTCTCTCCAATTGCTAAAGGTGCTTTGTACATTAGATGGTGAAAGGGGCGTTATACTCAATTATGGGCCTGATTAGTGATGTGTATAGAGGGGTTATAACTTCCCTTGCTCTAGAGGTGATGCCTTTGCTAATCAAGTGCACTACATAGAAAGCCTTCTTTACTACAGTAGACACATGGTGGTCAAAGTTAGGGTTGCAGTCTACTTGTGATCCTAGATCTCTTACTGCTTCATAGGTATATAGGGTATTGTTAATTCGATAGTGTGAATGGACATTGTTTTTACTGAAGGGAATGATGATGCATTTATTTGCATTCAGTTTGAGGCCGTCACTAAGACACGAGTTGTTGGTCTGTGTAAAACCCTCCTGAAGTATACTGACATTATTTGGGGATTCAGTAATTGCACCCACTTTGTAGTCGTCTGCAAACTTGGTCAGCCACAGTCCTAGTTTTGGCCTGAACTTAAGTATATACCAAACAGTAGGGGGCCCAGCACTGACCCTTGAGGCACCCCAGTGGTGACAGGTCTGCCGGTTGATGTAGAATCACCCACTTTGAGTGTGAGACCGGTTTGTGAGCCAGTTTTCAACCCATCTTACAACAAAGAAGTTTACATTCAGTTTGCTAAGTATATTAGTAATGCCTGAGTGTGGCATTGTATTGAAAGCCTTTGCCAAGTTGAGGTATGCTGTGTATTTGCCCTCGTCAATGGCCCTGGTCACATTTATGAAGAAATCCACCAGGTTTAAGGGGCAAGAGCTTCCCTTGACAAAACCAAACTGAGTCGGATCCAGGGTTTGGAGGTTTCATATGTCTTTATTTATGAGGTCCATGATGATACATTCCATGGCTTTACAGATGATGCAGGTCAGACTTATGGGTCTATAATTCCCTGAGTCTGTTGCTAAGCCACCTTTGTGGAGGGGAATAACTGTTGCTCTTCTCCATTCCTCAGTAACAAGCCAGTGGTTAGGCTGTGATTAAATAGGGTTCTTAATAGTGATGATAGTTCAGGTTTTAGTTTGTTTAGAAGACAGACTGGGTGGTGTCTGGTCCCTTAGAAGCTGTTTTTTTGTCTTTGACAGGTCTTTTATAACCTGCACTTCAGATATGTAGGGGGGTTTGGGAGCAAGGTGTGTGATAAGTTTGGAGGGAATAAGGGAGTGCAATTTTCACCAAATCTGTCTGCTAGCAGGTTTTTTATCTCTGTGGGATCAGTGTGCGTGTGTGATACCATTAGTCACTATTTCAGCACATGCTTGGGTCCTACCTTTTAAGCAACCTGGGCAGTTGTAAAAGGCCTTATGATTTTCCTTGGCTGTGATTGCTAAGTTTTACCCAAAGTTCCTATTTGGTACTGTTGAGGCTGAGAAGGGTGTTTTTCTGTTGTTGGAACCTTGCCTTAGTTTTCTTAAACAGCAACTTTTTGCATTTGCTATAAAGTTTGTTAAATCTGGATGTCTACCAGAGCAGCTTTTTTTTTTTTTTTTACTTGGGGCTCTGGCTTTGATTATGTCTGGAACAGCCAAGTCTATACACTTATACAAGTGATTGTACAGGGCTTAAGTGTAAGCTTTGGTGTAGTTACCACTTCCAGCTGGGGATGGGGCTTGGAATGCATTTAAACCTGCCCCTAGGGGGCTATAGTTTACTTTTGTGAAGTTTTTTTGTCTGACTTCACCTGTTGTAAGTTCTGGTGTTAGTGACAGTTCGAAGGCATCAGACTTGTGGCCAGATTTAACTAATGAGGGTTCGACAGTTGTGATGGTGTATCTGTTTGTCATGTTAGTGAGGACCAGATCTAGTATGCTTGTTCCTCTTTTTGGGTTTTGGACAATTTGTTGCAGGTATTTGAGTCAACAGTCAAGGAACTTTTGCACTAGTGAGTTAGGGCTAGAGTGGGTTTCCCAGTTGATGGTGGGATAATTTAAATCCCCCATGACTAGAGTGTTTGGCAATATTTAGATTGACTCTAGTTTGGACAAGTAGGCCTCATGCGCATCATGATCCATGGAAGGGGATCTCTAACTAGCTTTTACTTGAATGGGGGTCTTACCCACAGTAATCTGAACTTGAAGTAACTCCATGGAGTTGTCTAGTGTAACTAGTCTGGAGGTGAAACTATCTCAAATACAGATAGAAACATTACCTCCTTTGGTTCTCACAAATCCGTTTTGCGGTCTGAAGATGTGGAAGGCATTGTAGCCTTGCAAGGCCAGGGTACTCTTTGAGGCCTTGAACCAGGTTTCTGTGACTGCACTGACATCTACATCCTCCAGTGATAGAAGTGCTTCCAGGGTGTGCAGTTTTTGGTTTAAGATCCTAGCATTTAGCAGCATCATCCTTATTTCATTATGGTTGACGATTTTCATGTCTGCAATTTTGTTTTTGAGATCATGCTTAAAAAGGCTCTATGGGAGAGGCAAGATCCTTTGCAAGAGCCTTTGCCACCAACTGAAAGCCTAGTGGTGCCAGGTGCAAACAGTCTCTGGCAAAGCAGTAAGGTTTGTCCACCATGTCATCCCAGGTGGTCAGAAACTAGATCTCCTTTTAATAACACCAAAAACTAAGCCAGCTATTGAAATAAATTATTTTTGTTTATACTGCGGCAGCATTTTAGGGAAGGGTAATATGCTGCTCAAAGGTAGGGACATACCTGCCTGGCACACATACTCAGAGAGCTCAATCTTGTCTCTCTTCATATAGTCCAGTGAGGTATGTTTAATGTCATCCACTGCAACACAAACATGAGCTATGACAGACTCATAATGGTACTTGTTGCTGAGAGACCTGAGTGTATGCATGATCTGATGAATCCTGGTACCTGACAGGCAGCTGAGTGTGACTTTCTCCTTATCTAACCTGGTGAGGGGGACATCCATGTGTCTCACTATGGAGTATCCAATGACAAGAAATTTGATTTTGGAGTGTTACACCTTAAGAGTTTGGTCGGTGAGACACTGGTGTTGCTATGTGTCTTGGGTGCTATGGGAACTGTGTTAGTTGTAGCAGTCTTTTGTTTTGAGGTCTCTGGTGTTTCGGTAAGTTTTTTTAGAGAACGCCTGCATATGTTGATTTATGTGTTGGGATATTAGCATGTGTATGAGTAGTGTACTATGTACATGAGTAGTGGTGGGTGAGTTCACAACCTCTTCAGTGTTACTGTTTTGAGTGCGAAAGAGCAGGGTTTCAAGATTCTTGGTGTAGATACATCTCTTGCACTCTGTACTAAGGTGAGTTATTAGCAGAGAGTTGTTAGTGAACATGATGCAGTTGCTACTGTGTCTTAGGAGACCCAAGTCAACAAGGATGGCAGAAGAAACAAGGGTAGTCCAACTGTCCATAATGCTAGGTTTGAAGAACTGTACATACTCACACACACACACACACACACACACACACACACACACACACACACACACACACACACACACACACACACACACACACACATACACACAAACATGTATTTGTTACTGATAATGTTCACAATGATCAACAAAAATATAATCACAGGAGAGTCCATAAGAAAAGGATGTTCATAGCCCAGCTATCAAAATCCTGCAATACAATACAGATACAGATGCCTGCTAACACTTTAGGGTTAATGCAGAACTTCATGTGTACATAATGCATAAAATGTAACTTATTCCATTTTTATTTCACATGGGCCAAACACATCTGAAAAACACACATCAAAATTATATATCTATCTATCTACACACACACACACACACACACACACACACATATATATATATATATATATATATATATATAGATATAGATATATACGGGTCTCCTTCGGGTAAATCAAAAATCCAAATGAAAAGGTCAAGACAAAAATTACGAAAATGAAAATGCCGAAATGCGCAAGTATTCCCAGGGCAAGTAAACACTTGCCCAACGTGGGAAATCCATGCCATTTTCCCCACTCAAGTGTGATCCCAGAATTAGTATATATAGTTAGGGTGTGTGGAGGGCATAGCCCCCATCCTTGGTGAGTTTTAAATAGTGCAGTGTGTTATACTGTAGTGTTGGGCAAGTGCTTACTTGCCCTGGGAATACATACCTGGTTCAACATTTTTATTTTTGTAATTTTCATCTTGGCCTTTTCGTCTTAAGTGTTTTGCATTTTCAATTATCTGTAGATCCACACACACACACACACACACACACACACACACACACACACACACACACACACACACACACACACACACACACATATATCAACCTATGATCACAACAACTCAAAGCAGGGAAATATCCCCCAAATGAAGGGATTCATTGCCAGTGCAATGTCTAAGCATGTGCCAGCAATGCCTTACATAACACAGAATAAAAACTAAATTATTTTCATTAGCTGAAGCAGCAGTATGACGTTGATACACGTCTCTCATCTGTAGAGACAGCTCAACATTTTCAGCTACCAGTCTGTTTGCCAGACCATTATATCTTGTCAATCATTCAGTGTTGATGTCTACTTTTTAATCATAATCAGTGATCATATACATATCTCTCTCTCTCTCTCTCTATATATATATATATATATATATAGTCAGTAAGCAAACCTCAAAAGACCATACTGGGAACATTGAAAATCCAGAAGTCTGAGGAGCAAAGACCTTGATTGTAGTGTGGGATCATGGTACAGTGTGGATCTGGGTTTTGCTCCTTTCCCCACTGTAGCATAATCAGAGTTTGTATATATAATTAGTAGGGTGTGCGTGGGTCCAGGGTGACTTGCCCCCCACCCCACGCAAAAACATGGATGTTGTAGTTTTTATTTGGTTTGCTTTTTTGACCTTCTGAGTTTTGGATGTTCCCAGTCTGGTCTTTTGGCATTCACATTTTTGAGCTTTTGTCCTTCTGATGGGACCTATAGATAGATAGATGATAGATAGATAGATAGATAGATAGATAGATAGATAGATAGATAGATAGATAGATAGATAGATAGATAGATAGAGGTGTAGTGAATTTGACTGAATCAACTCCAAACCAATGCAAAAACCAGAAACCAGGGACACCAAAGATTGCAGCAACTCATACACTCGGACCAGCAATAGGAGATGAGAAATAACCCACGTCAGAAAGTTACAGTCCACTTTATTGAGAATCGACAGCCAGTACAAAGCCAAGCAGTAGTTGTTAACCTAGGTTTCATCTTATCCCATAAGACTTCTTCAGAACTACTCCGTAACGCTAAATTCATGTTTAAATACATCCATTAATTGTCAATTACATCCTTAATTGGCCATAAAACTTTAAAGCGAACACTACACTTTAAAACCATGTTCGTTAGTCATAATACCTCAAAACAGCCTATTAATATCCATAAACTTTCTGACGTGGATTATTTCTCATCTCCTATTGCTGGTCCGAATGTACGAGTTGCTGCAATCTTTGGTGTCCCTAATTTGACTGAATCACCCTTCATTTAATCACAATTAATGGGAATGCATTTCGCTAAAAATCACACTTAACTGAAACCTCATTTTATAGAATGACATTTAACCAAAAAACTTGGTTTCCATCTTATAAGTATGCTAACTTCAATGTAACAAGTGGAGAAGAGAGAAACACACAAACACACACACACATACACATACATAGACATGCACACAGTGAATCACTGCTGGCACACAAACACATTTCATAGATAACATCATTAGAGCAAGCATACCTTTAAAACACATTGACTAAAAAGAATATTACACCCAAATAGCTTATAAATGCCCTTTTTACAGAAGATGTTGTCAATCAATATTTTTAGGCTTTGGAGTTTCATAACTCTTATTATTCAGAGAATGCATTGTGATACAAAACATGTAGTTCTAGTATCTTTTAATGGAAATTAGATTTATATTTTAAAAATGTTAACTGGTGTTTAGTGTCCCCCAATATTACATGCTTTGCTATTATTCTAGGGGAGTTGAGTGGTATGGCAGCCACTTTCCTCCCACAAACACATTCAGATATTCATGCACACTTCCAAACGTACACACAGGCAATCATTGCTCTTGAGACCTTCCACCCTCAGCTGATTGCATTCACAGACACACTTCCCCATTTGCCACCCCCCCCCACACACACACACACAGGCTACTCTACTGATCATGTAACTAACTCTTCTACTGTGACCTCTCAGGCAGATACTCATTCACAGACACACACACACACACACACACACACACACACACACACACACACACACACACACATGCACACTGTCAGCCAATACTACTGAGAACCTTACAGACATGCATAAATGCTACCACACACACACACATAACACAAACATTTACTCATAACCTCTGCCTCTCCCCAGGCACTTACCTTATTTTACCTCTCACATGGTTTCTCCCATTGCCTAAAGTAGAAGAAGGCAGTATTTTGACAGTGTTCATTGACATTGCTGTGCAAGCTAATCTGCACAACTGAGCAATTCTCTGAATCACCTTACTGTATTGCTACCATAGGCAGAGGCATTTCTGGGTGAGAGAAGATTTCCAATTAGCATAGGCCATTCCCCTAGTATGTCTCATTACCATTTAGTATGACCATGGAGACAACTAGCTGAGGTGATTCTACACACTATATTAGGGCTTACCACTGCCATTAACCTTTTCTGAATGTCAACCTATGTGCATTTTGCTATAATATATAAAAATATAACACATTGATTTATTTAAAAGAGGAATATTACATTAAGTTCTTATTTCAGAAAGACACATCAATAATATGAATCAGTTACATACTGAGGGTGTCAGTTTGAACAATGGAATGTGTATAGTTATATCTGTGAAATGAATGACAAGCTCAGAGCATCTGAATGGCTGACTTGGTGGAACATAGCAATAATGTGCCATTTCTCTTTAAACATAAGAAGTATTAAAGCAAGTTACTCAAAATATCATATATCATTCTCCTCAGATGGTGGTTCTATTTGTAAAAAGACATACCGTTCCAACTTTTAAGGCAAATATAGAACTTCATCTTCTTTTAATGATGTTTTCTGCACATGAGTGACTAAATGGGGGGGGGGTTGAGCTCATGTCTAATGACAAAAAGCTTCAGTAATCAGGATAAATAAAAACTATTTAATTCTTATGTATTGGGAACTCAATTTAAAAATAGTTTAGATCATTTTTGTATTCAGCAGTCTGAGATAAACTTCAATACAGTAGACAAAATGAAAGCTGAGTATAATGCAAAATCACAGACACAGCAGTAGAAGCACATTAAATAAAGCCAATGGGGTCTAACTTTGGAAGATGATATGACTGTCCCACTGTGAGATTTCTTTGCACAACATTCAAGCAATAACAATGGGTACTCAACTATGAAACACACCTAAGAATGCACATCTCTGAGATTGACTTCACAGTTTCACCTGCTTGAAAGCACAAGATTGGTACCACAAAATGGAAATGATCTGTAATGCAAAATGTCAGCCTATGTTAGTAAAGGCACATAAACCAAACCCACTGTGTCCTGTCTTTTAAATGTTATATATCAGTCTCCATTTGAGATCTCATTACAATATATTCAGTGAATATCATAAGTACCCTGCTACAAAACACATCTAGAATTTCTAACCATAGATCGTCCAGGACAACATGCCTATGAATTTGATTCTACAGTTTTAGCAACATTCTATCCACAGTGTGTTAGTAAATGAAAATACTTTATTTTTCTGGTTTTAAGTATATTGAGTTTTTGCTGCTGATGTACTGAAAACTTATCAGATATGTATTTTGGGCAATTATTGTACTAAGCATACTGAGTAGGAGTTCTCCACAGCACCCAAAATGAGAATAAAGTAAAATGTAAAATGTCAGATTATAGCAGTAAAGGCACATGGAGTGCAGCCACTGAGGCCTATCTTTCAAATGCATCCATTAATAAAACATAATGTCTTTAGTCTTAAACGTGTCTCCTACCCCTGACAACAAACTTTACTTATCAAAATAACTACAGTCTAAACAGAATATGTCAATGTAAGCACAGAGAGGCTGCATTGTGAGATGAACTGCAAAAATTTGAGCCCATCAAGAAAGATCTCACCCCCCTTGGTTTGTTAATCAAGCAAACATTAGTAATTTGGCTTCCAGGATATGTGTAGCATTGTGACATTTGAGTAGAGCATGGTTTTTGGTTGTGACATTGATTTAGTCACAATTACCATTCCCTCAGCAGTGGTAGCTACCACTTGCAGCAATTAACTGGTGAAAATGATGTAATATTTTCTGAGGGATATGCATGCATCTCATACACTGATGCCATAAATTCCTCAACAACACAAATAAATACTAGGAACAACAATGTAAGAAACAATTTCTTACTTACCTTGGGGAATGAATACAATGTTTAGCAATGACAGGTGGAACTGGGACATCAGGTTGATGTGAGAAGTTTTGATTGGTCAATGAATCCATTAGATATAGAAACTTCAGTCAGCAGAGATACCAAGTCTTTCACAAAACAGTTTATTTTATTCAACATAACACAAAACATGCCATATTGCCAGAAATGTGGAAAGTACAAGTACAGAAACTCTTGGAATGCCCTCATATTGATCAGGAGCTACTACAGGAATGGTTAAAGATAGGTGAATTTTAAACCAAAAGACGAAAGGTTAATATTGGTGGCCCAAGATAATGGGCTACATACACATTGTATTACAAAGTCTATTGAATATGTGGAGAATCAGACAAATGCAGGTTTTGTAAAATAGAACTGGAAACAGTCACACATCTTGTTGCTGGGTGTGTTACACTAATGGCAGAAGGATTATAAACTGAAAAGCATAATAATGTGGCAAGACTATTGCACTGGGGATTGTGTAAATGTTATAATATCGAAGTAGCAAAGAAACATTGGAAACATGAGGCACAAAGTATTATAGAAAATGCTGAAGTTTATATCACATGGGATTACGCATTAACAACAATTAAAAAATAGATGCAAGAAAACCAGATATAGTAGTCCATGAAAACTAAGACAAAAGTAGCATTGATCAATGAAATTGTTACATATATATAGAAAGACACAAAGTCATAAAATACCAGGATATATAGGCAGTAACTAGGGCAAAATGAAAGAAGGATATCCAGATAGTTCCAATAGTAGTAGGAGCAACACATCTTATAAAAAAGAATTTATAATCATACTTAGATATATTACTGATGCATATAACTTAGTATGAATTGCAGAAGGAGTCAGTTCTGGGCACACTGCGGGTGCTGCAAAGAGCATTTCTGGCTAACATCAAATATTAAAACAGTACTAATTTCATGAACTTTAATCATACTTTTGACTTAGGAATGGGGTCTATTCCCATCATGGTATTAGAAGCCCAAAAGACTTGGAGAATCTAAACCAGGAATGAAATCAAAAGATAGCAACAGGTGAAATAAAATTAGCAATGCACTTGCAACACAATAAACAGTTCAGTATCTTAGCTGCTTTAGAAGCAGTGCTCATTTCTGGTGCATAATATACTTTTCCCAGGCTTACAGTCTTAAATGCACTCTTCCATTAAATATTCTTTTAAGAATAAAGATCTTTCTGAGAAACACATCTTTCTTAGCAATGTGTGAACCAATCAGCAGAAAAAACACTTATTATGATGAATTCTACTGCTAAAGAATTTTTTTTTACCTAAATCTCTCTTATTGGACAATTACAAAATCTCCATTACCAAGAGTTTAAGTGGCAATTACAGATGCCTCACTGGATCAGTATATCAGAATACTTCCCTTCGTCTCTCTTTTATCAAAAATCTTCATAATCCTCTCAACTTCTGCTCCAACAACATCTGCTAAACTGGGTTTAACATGGCCTTAAAAAGGCTTAAATGTACAGATGAATTTTACTATCTAACTACAGGTTACTCATCTTAAAGGAACCAGGTTACTCATCTTAAAGGAACCAGCACCTACTTTCTTTTCTAAATTGTGTTCTCTCATGTAATGGTGCTGTTTTCACCATAGCACATAGAAACTAAAGCCAATTTATATTGCTGATTTAATTACCATCCCTATTTATGCATGTTTTTATTATCTGTTTTTCATTCTTCCTGTTAACCTGTTTTGCAATGTTACAATTTATAAATATAAAGGTCTGCCTTTCTATCTATATATGTGTGCATATATGTCTGTTTTGTGTGTGT
>NC_056734.1:657674102-657686602 GCF_019279795.1 Protopterus annectens | reverse complement strand
AATAAGTTATTATGTGATATGCAGTAGATACATTTATTCACCTAATAAGATGAATTGCATAATATTCAGAAATTAAATTATAATTCACCTGGCTGATAGTATTAAAGTCATATTAAAATACAGAGATATACGATGACATGAATACAGTTGAGAACATCTCTATTGCCACTTAGTGGATAATTTTACTTATACATCTACTTCATTTACTACTGTATCTAGGAAGGAAATGGGAAAGATAAAGAAAAATGTTTACAGAGCTGTTATACCATGCAATTCATTCCATATGTTAAGTAATACTAGACTTTTATTTTTTTACAGAAACACAAATTGCTTTTGCTCAAAGAATAATACATATATTATACAATTGTATGCCTATATTTATGTTAACAAATATGTATGTGTGTGCAATGTTTATTTGTACACTGTTATGGTTGACTCAAATCTAATTAGAAAATGTACTGTGTCAGAGTTAATTGAAAAGGAAAATGCAATGCTTATAGTCATTCATCTGATAAAACAGTTTATTTACATTGGGCTTACTGAAGAGAAATGACACCAATAAACATATTAACTTTACTTATTCTCCTTAGACCACAATAAATATTATATTACAGTTTCAATCATATCTTACAGCAGCTATAACATAGGTATCACATGCAGTAGTGGTATATAAATTATTTAGATCTTTAATTTCAATTATACATTTTAAACAATAAAAAACATGTACTACTGATATTTTGTTTATCCAATATATCTTAAGTTCTCTTAGCTAAGATGACTCCACAAGTGATATACTTGACTGAATGTTCTAATATTGTGTCATAATTTAGTTTCATAGTTTCATAGTATAGTACTAGGCTATCTGCCCTGGGGCATTTGTAAGCCTAGCCATAGTGATGTGGCTTTTTGCCACCCCATGAAGTAGTACAAAAATGTACAGAATAAATCTAGAATACTGTGCCTCTGTCTAGTAGTGACACAGTGAAGGTCCTCTTATATAATAGAATTAGTTTACTGTGCCCCTGTCTAGCAGTGACACAGATGTGACCCCTGGGGTAAACTTACGATCTCCCATCCACTCATCAAGATTTCTCTTGAAGAGAGTCAGTGAGGGGCTCTGCCTAATACGAACTGGGATCCTGTTCCAAAGCATGGGAAGCCTCTGGGTTATGAATCTATCCCTCCAGCATGTCCTATTCATACTTGTGCCGAGGTTTAAGTCTTTAGCTCTCGTGGTCCTGATGGATTTGGATTGTTTGAGGTGGAGCATGTCCATCAGATCCTGATTGGACATGGCCTTGTACGTCAGGCAGAGATCACCTCTGAGCAGGCGGTATGCTACTGAATAGAGCTGAAGTTTCTTTAGTCTGGCAGAATAAGACATATGTTGGAGACCCTTGATCCTTTTGTTGAGGTACTTTTGTGGTCTCTCCAGCTGTTGCAAGTGCCGGGTGAGGTACATACCAAATGGGGCATTGTACTCAATCATGGGTCTAATGAGGGAGGAATATAGGGGTACAATGACATCCTTGGATCTGGATATGAAACCCTTCATGATGAGGTGTGCAAGGTAGAATGTTTTTCTAACCACTTTGGCAACGTGGGTGTCAAATGAGAGGTCACTGTCTACTTGGGTCCCCAGGTCTCTGATTACTTTTTCCGTACTCAGTGGGTTGCTGTCTGTGTGATAATTTGTGGGTACTTTGTTTTTTCCAAAAGGGATGACTATACATTTTTTGGCATTTAGTTTAAGGCCGTGACTACGGCACCAGTTGTCCGTTTCAGTGAGGCCTTTTTGTAGGATGTGTGCACTAATGAGATGACTATGGCGCCTAGTTTGCAGTCATCTGCGAAGTTTGTCAGCCACAGCCCTCCCATGTTTGCTTTAACATCTGAGAAATAAATGCCGAACAAGAGGGGTCCCAGGACAGATCCCTGTGGGACACCAGTTGTGACTGGCTTTGAGTCTGACATTGCTCCAGCGATTTTAACTTTATGGGTTCTGTCCTTTAGCCAGTTTGCAACCCATCTAGTGACATAAGGGTTTACTTTTAAGCTGTTTAGCTTATCTATGATGCCTGAGTGGGGTATTGTGTCAAGTCTAAGTCCAGGTATGCTGTATGGACTGCTTTTCCCTCATCAATGGCTCTAGTGACTGTTTTGAAAAAGTCAACCAGGTTTAAAAGGCAGGATCTGCCGTTTACAAAGCTGAACTGGGTGGGGTCAAGTGTCTGTAGGTCCCCTATGTCCCCATTTATGAGTTCCATAATGATTCTTTCCATAGCTTTGCAGAACAGGCTAGTCAAGCTTATGGGGCGGTAGTTTCCAGGGTCTGTAGAGGCACCCCCCTTGTGGAGTGGGACCACTGTTGCTGTACGCCAGTGTTCAGGTACATATCCCGAAGTAAGGCTAAGGTTAAATAGCATTTTTATGTGTGGGTTTAGCTCCTCTTAGAGTTCACGTAACACATACCCCGGGATACCGTCAGGTCCCATTGATGCTGTGTTTTTTGCTTTGTTTAGGGCGGTTCTCACTTGGACATCAGAGATGACAGGGAGATTACATTCAGCTGGGATAAGTATTTCTTCTTTTGGGGGTGAAGGAGGTGAGAAATTTGCACTGAACCTGTCAGCCAGAATGTTAGCAATATCTGTGGGTTCAGTGTATTTTTTGTTGTTGTGAACCAACTCTGAGCATATCTGAGGGTTTCCGCCCAGGTTTCTAACATAGCTGAAGAAGGCTTTGTGGTTATCTTTAGTGTCCTTAGCGATTTTTCTCTCAAAGTTTGCCTTGGATGTTTTTATGAGAGAACGTAGTTTTCTGCTAATGTTGATCAGAGATGTCTTCCCTTCATGGGATTTTGCTCTGATGTGCAGTAGCTTCCTTCTTTTGTTATACAATTTGTTTATGGCTGAGGTCCACCAGACAGGGCGCTTACATTTGATGGAGAGGGACTTAGATTCGTTTGGGATTACATGATCCATGCATTCTTGGAGATGTCCATAGAAAGCATTTGTGAAGGATTCGGCATTGTGGGATGTGGCATCCACTGGCACAGTGGGCTTAAAGGATACCATCTCAGTCTTAAGAAGAGTGAAGTCTGCTTTTGAGAAGTTTTTCACTGTGGTCTTTTGTGCTGGGGTGGAGGTGGGATATGTATATCCAGGGTGGTTAGTTTGTGGTCAGATCTCACTAATGAGGGGTATACTTCTGGTGTGGAGCATTTTGTCCCCATGTTTGTGATGATCAGGTCTAGTATATTATCTCCCTTAGTGGGAGAGGTGACTAGTTGTTCCAGTGCATTTGAATTTATGAATTTCAAGAACCTTTGGGCTAGGGTATTAGGGCTAGAATAATGTACCCAATCTATGTTTGGGTAGTTGAAGTCTCCCAGTATGATGGTATTTTGTGATACATTAATATCCTCCAATGTCTTCAGGAAGGCTGAGTGGGGTTCTTGAGATTGGGAGGGTGGTCTGTAATATGCTACCAGTTGTATAGCAGTTTTGCCTATGGTTAGTTGCACCTGTATGGTCTCTGATGCTTCATGTGTTGCTACTAACCTGGAGGTGTGGGTGTCCTTTATGAATATGGACACTCCCCCTCCCTTTGTGGTTTGGCCCGGGTTTTGGGGCCAAAAAGCATGATATGAGGTATAGCCTGGTAGCGCTGGGGTGCTCTCAGGAGCCTTGAACCAGGTTTCAGTTACTGCACAGATGTCGATGTTCTCCATGCTGAGGAGTGCATCAAGTGCCTGCATCTTGAGATTTAGACTTCTGGCGTTGAGCAGCATTACCCTTAGTTTTTTTCCATTTTTGTTTTCTAAGGAGGTGGGTTTGTCTTTTGAGCCTTGCCTAAAAAAGGCACTATGGGGGTGGCAAGAGCCTTAGCCAATATCCGGAAGTCCAGTGGTGACAGGTGTAAGCCATCCCTTGCGAAGCAGCGTGGCTTGTGCAACATATCATCCCAGGCAGACAGACATTGGATCCCCTTAGAATGACACCAGTACTTGAGCCAATTGTTAAAGCTGATCATCTTGTCTTTGTATTGTGGTATCATTCTTGGTGAGGGCAAGATGCTGCTCAGGGTCAGGGTCATACCATCCTGGGCTACATAATCGGAGAGCTCCTCTATGTCTCTTTTCATGTAGTCCAGGGAGGTACGTCTCAGGTCATTCACACCAGCATGGACAATGACGGAGTCATATTTGTACTTGCTTTGGAGTGATCTGAGTGCGTGTGTTATGTAGCGGATCCTAGCTCCCAATAGACAGCTCACAGTCACCTTCTCCTTGTTCAGCCTGGTCATTGGGACATCAGTGTGTCTGACTATGGAGTCACCTATTACTAGTGTATCAGGCAAGGTGTTTTACCTTAAGGGCTGCGATTGGTCGACACACTGATTTAGTGAAGTATGTGTTGCATGTGTTTTGTTTTGAGGTGGTGGACTTTTGGATGTCTGCTTTGGGAGCCTCTGTTGTTTTGGTAAGTTTTTTATTAGAGCCTCCGAGTATGTCTTTGTGTTTTTATGTGTTTGGTTTGCAGTTGTGGTAGGTCTATGTGGGACTGGGATTGTTGTGTGTGTGGTTACCATCTCCTCCTGTCTGGTCATGCCAGCCCTGAGTTGAGAGAGTTCAGCCTCCAGTTTGGCTATATAGTTGCATCTCTCACATGTATTTGTGTTTGTTGGGAGGAGGAGAGGGTTGTCTGTGTACATGAGACAATTGTAGCATTGTCTCAAGATGCCCAGATTGACGAGCTGAACTGGAGGCGAAGCCAGTAATCTACCACTCGGCATGCTAGAACAGTATAAGGGAGTGGTATACCTTTAAGGGAAGTGGGTATTCAAAGGGGTGGTAAGTAGATGTAGTGTTTCACTTAGTATGAGAGTGCTTACTTAGTAGAGAAGTATTGAGAACAAGTGCTAGGCTTATAATACAGTGAGTAGTCTGGTTATACAAAGAGTAGAGCTTCCTTAAGGGAAAATTTGAAGAACAGACTTGGTGGAGCCAGAAAATGTTTACCCTTGTTTAACCGGCGCTGCGCTATGCGTACGACTGCGCAAAGCCGTGCAAACGTGGATTTTAAACAGTGAACTATAAAAGAGCTGGAAATGGTCCCAAACAACCAATTACTACAGCTTCTTGTGCTGAGGTCACTTCCCCCAAGGACAGGTAGGCTGCTCAAGGCTCCCCACTCCCACTGGTGAGCAAAGAAGCTTCCTTCTATCCAAGTAAGGTAATGGACAACACAGGAACTACACCACAGCCCAGAATACAGCAATGCCTGTAAACTGGTCTAAACTAGTCGAGAAAGGCGGGAAAACAAGGATTATTTTTTTGTTTTTTTGTTTTGTTTGGTAGAAACATACAGAAAATACAGAGACAGTGGTAAATTAGTTACACAGGCTAGCACACTTTAGTGGGCAGCCTCCACAGTTAAATTAAACAAACAAACAAGCAAACTTTCGATCAAATTCGACTAAAATGTAACTTTAAGTGCAGATTTTAAAATAATGCAGCAATCAGTTAAATAACAGTTCAGGCTAGTTCAAGGTAAGCTACAGAAGCTATTTCAAGTGAATAAAAAGCAAAGATACTTAAATCCAGAAGGTAGTTGCTTTTCTGAGTTCCCTGCTGCTAGGACAATTTTGTAAACCCACTTGGAGCTTGTCTGAGCAGTATAGCCAGAAAAAAATGCCCAGAGGTGGATTTTAAACAGTGAACTACAAAAGAGCTGGAAATGGTCCCAAACAACCAATTACTACAGCTTCTTGTGCTGAGGTCACTTCTCCCAAGGACAGGTAGGCTGCTCATGGCTCCCCACTCCCACTGGTGAGCAAAGAAACTTCCTTCTATCCAAGTAAGGTAATGGACAACACAGGAACTACACCACAGCCCAGAATACAGCAATGCCTGTAAACTGGTCTAAACTAGTCGAGGAAGGCGGGAAAACAAGGATTATTTTTTTGTTTTTTTTTTTGGTAGAAACACACAGAAAATGCAGAGACAGTGATAAATTAGTTACACAGGCTAGCACACTTTAGTGGGCAGCCTCCACAGTTAAATTAAACAAACAAACAAGCAAACTTTCGATCAAATTCGACTAAAATGTAACTTTAAGTGCAGATTTTAAAATAATGCAGCAATCAGTTAAATAACAGTTCAGGCTAGTTCAAGGTAAGCTATAGAAGCTATTTCAAGTGAATAAAAAGCAAAGATACTTAAATCCAGAAGGTAGTCGCTTTTCTGAGTTCCCTGCTGCTAGGACCACTCTGTAAACCCACGTGGAGCTTGTCTGAGCAGTATAGCCAGAAAAAAATGCCCAGAGGAGGATTTTAAACAGTGAACTACAAAAGAGCTGGAAATGGTCCCAAACAACCATTTACTACAGCTTCTTGTGCTGAGGTCACTTCCCCCAAGGACAGGTAGGCTGCTCAAGGCTCCCCACTCCCACTGGTGAGCAAAGAAACTTCCTTCAATCCAAGTAAGTTAATGGACAACACAGGAACTACACCACAGCCCAGAATACAGCAATGCCTGTAAACTGGTTTAAACTAGTCGAGGAAGGTGGGAAAACAAGGATTATTTTTTTGTTTTTTTTTTTGGTAGAAACACACAGAAAATGCAGAGACAGTGATAAATTAGTTACACAGGCTAGCACACTTTAGTGGGTAGCCTCCACAGTTAAATTAAACAAACAAACAAGCAAACTTTCGATCAAATTCGACTAAAATGTAACTTTAAGTGCAGATTTTAAAATAATGCAGCAATCAGTTAAATAACAGTTCAGGCTAGTTCAAGGTAAGCTACAGAAGCTATTTCAAGTGAATAAAAAGCAAAGATACTTAAATCCAGACGGTAGTCACTTTTCTGAGTTCCCTGCTGCTAGGACCACTCTGTAAACCCACGTGGAGCTTGTCTGAGCAGTATAGCCAGAAAAAAATGCCCAGAGGAGGATTTTAAACAGTGAACTACAAAAGAGCTGGAAATGGTCCCAAACAACCATTTACTACAGCTTCTTATGCTGAGGTCACTTCCCTCAAGGACAGGTAGGCTGCTCAAGACTCCCCACTCCCACTGGTGAGCAAAGAAACTTCCTTCTATCCAAGTAAGGTAATGGACAACACAGGAACTACACCACAGCCCAGAATACAGCAATGCCTGTAAACTGGTTTAAACTAGTTGAGGAAGGTGGGAAAACAAGGATAATTGTTTTGTTTTTTCGTTTTTTTGGTAGAAACACACAGAAAATGCAGAGACAGTGATAAATTAGTTACACAGGCTAGCACACTTTAGCGGGCAGCCTCCACAGTTAAATTAAACAAACAAACAAGCAAACTTTCGATCAAATTCGACTAAAATGTAACTTTAAGTGCAGATTTTAAAATAATGCAGCAATCAGTTAAATAACAGTTCAGGCTAGTTCAAGGTAAGCTACAGAAGCTATTTCAAGTGAATAAAAAGCAAAGATACTTAAATCCAGAAGGTAGTCACTTTTTTGAGTTCAATGCTGCTAGGACAACTCTGTAAACCCACGTGGAGCTTGTCTGAGCAGTATAGCCAGAAAAAAACGTCCAGAGGCGGATTTTAAACAGTGAACTGCAAAAGAGCTGGAAATCATCCCAAACAACCAATTACTACAGCTTCTTGTGCTGAGGTCACTTCCCCCAAGGACAGGTAGGCTGCTCAAGGCTCCCCACTCCCACTGGTGAGCAAAGAAACTTCCTTCTATCCAAGTAAGGTAATGGACAACACAGGAAATACACCACAGCCCAGAATACAGCAATGCCTGTAAACTGGTCTAAACTAGTCGAGGAAGGCGGGAAAACAAAGATTATTTTTTTGTTTTGGTAGAAACACACAGAAAATGCAGAGACAGTGATAAATTAGTTACACAGGCTAGCACACTTTAGTGGGCAGCCTCCACAGTTAAATTAAACAAACAAACAAGCAAACTTTTGATCAAATTCAACTAAAATGTAACTTTAAATGCAGATTTTAAAATAATGCAGCAATCAGTTAAATAACAGTTCAGGCTCGTTCAAGTTAAGCTACAGAAGCTATTTCAAGTGAAAAAAATAGCAAAGATACTTAAATCCAGAAGGTAGATGCTTTTCTGAGTTCCCTGCTGCTTGGACCACTCTGTAAACCCACGTGGAGCTTGTCTGAGCAATATAGCCAGAAAAAAACGCCCAGAAGTGGATTTTAAACAGTGAACTACAAAAGAGCTGGAAATGGTCCCAAACAACCATTTACTACAGCTTCTTGTGCTGAGGTCACTTCCCCCAAGGACAGGTAGGCTGCTCAAGGCTCCCCACTCCCACTGGTGAGCAAAGAAACTTTCTTCTATCCAAGTAAGGTAAAGGACAACACAAGAACTACACCACAGCCCAGAATACAGCAATGCCTGTACACTCGTCTAAACTAGTCGAGGAAGGCGGGAAAACAAGGATTATTTTTTTGTTTTTTTTGTTTTTTTGGTAGAAACACACAGAAAATGCAGACTCAGTGATAAATTAGTTACACAGGCTAGCCCACTTTAGTGGGCAGACTCCACAGTTAAATTAAACAAACAAACAAGCAAACTTTCGATCAAATTCGACTAAAATGTAACTTTAAGTGCAGATTTTAAAATAATGCAGCAATCACTTAAATAACAGTTCAGGCTAGTTCAAGGTAAGCTACAGAAGCTATTTCAAGTGAAAAAAAGCAACGATACTTAAATCCAGAAGGTAGTCGCTTTTCTGAGTTCCCTGCTGCTAGGACCACTCTGTAAACCCACGTGGAGCTTGTCTGAGCAGTATAGCCAGAAAAAAATGCCCAGAGGCGGATTTTAAACAGTGAACTACAAAACAGCTGGAAATGGTCCAAAACAACCAATGACTACAGCTTCTTGTGCTGAGGTCACTTCCCCCAAGGACAGGTGGGCTGCTCAAGGCTCCTCAATCCCACTGGTGAGCAAAGAAACTTCCTTCTATGCAAGTAAGGTAATGGACAAGACAGGAACTGCACCACAGCCCAGAATACAGCAATGCCTGTAAACTGGTCTAAACTAGTCGAGGAAGGCGGGAAAACAAAGATTATTTTTGTGTTTTTTTTGGTAGAAACACACAGAAAATGCAGAGACAGTGATAAATTAGTTACACAGGCTAGCACACTTTAGTGGACAGCCTCCACAGTTAAATTAAACAAACAAACAAGCAAATTTTTGATCAAATTCGACTAAAATGTAACTTTAAGTGCAGATTTTAAAATAATGCAGCAATCAGTTAAATAACAGTTCAGGCTAGTTCAAGGTAAGCTACAGAAGCTATTTCAAGTGAATAAAAAGCAAAGATACTTAAATCCAGAAGGTAGTCACTTTTCTGAGTTCAATACTGCTAGGACCACTCTGTAAACCCACGTGGAGCTTGTCTGAGCAGTATAGCCAGAAAAAAACGCCCAGAGGCGGATTTTAAACAGTGAACTACAAGAGTGCTGGAAATGGTCCCAAACAACCAATTACTACAGCTTCTTGTGCTGAGGTCACTTCCCCCAAGGACAGGTAGGCTGCTCAAGGCTCCCCACTCCCACTGGTGAGCAAAGAAACTTCCTTCTATCCAAGTAAGGTAATGGACAACACAGGGACTACACCACAGCCCAGAATACAGCAATGCCTGTAAACTGGTCTAAACTAGTCGAGGAAGGCGGGAAAACAAGGATTATTTTTTTGTTTTTTTGGTAGAAACGCACAGAAAATGCAGAGACAGTGATAAATTAGTTACACAGGCTAGCACACTTTAGTGGGAAGCCTCCACAGTTAAATTAAACAAACAAACAAGCAAACTTTCGATCAAATTCGACTAAAATGTAACTTTAAGTGCAGATTTTAAAATAATGCAGCAATCAGTTAAATAACAGTTCAGGCTAGTTCAAGGTAAGCTACAGAAGCTATTTCAAGTGAATAAAAAGCAAGGCTACGTAATCCAGAATGTAGTCGCTTTTCTGAGTTCCCTGCTGCTAGGACGACTCTGTAAACCCACGTGCAGCTTGTCTGAGCAGTATAGCCAGAAAAAAACACCCAGAGGCAGATTTTAAACAGTGAACTACAAAAGAGCTGGAAATGGTCCCAAACAACCATTTACTACAGCTTCTTGTGCCGAGGTCACTTCCCCCAAGGACAGGTAGGCATCTCAAGGCTCCCCACTCCCACTGGTGAGCAAAGAAACTTCCTTCTATCCAAGTAAGGTAAAGGACAACACAGGAACTACACCACAGCCCAGAATACAGCAATGCCTGTAAACTGGTCTAAACTAGTCGAGGAAGGCGGGAAAACAAGGATTATTTTTTTGTTTTTTTGGTAGAAACACACAGAAAATGCAGAGACAGTGATAAATTAGTTACACAGGCTAGGACACTTTAGTGGGCAGCCTCCACAGTTAAATTAAACAAACAAGCAAGCAAACTTTCGATCAAATTCGACTAAAATGTAACTTTAAGTGCAGATTTTAAAATAATGCAGCAGTCAGTTAAATAACAGTTCAGGCTAGTTCAAGGTAAGCTACAGAAGCTATTTCAAGTGAATAAAAAGCAAAGATACTTAAATCCAGACGGTAGTCACTTTTCTGAGTTCCCTGCTGCTAGGACCACTCTGTAAACCCACGTGGAGCTTGTCTGAGCAGTATAGCCAGAAAAAAATGCCCAGAGGAGGATTTTAAACAGTGAACTACAAAAGAGCTGGAAATGGTCCCAAACAACCATTTACTACAGCTTCTTATGCTGAGGTCACTTCCCTCAAGGACAGGTAGGCTGCTCAAGACTCCCCACTCCCACTGGTGAGCAAAGAAACTTCCTTCTATCCAAGTAAGGTAATGGACAACACAGGAACTACACCACAGCCCAGAATACAGCAATGCCTGTAAACTGGTTTAAACTAGTTGAGGAAGGTGGGAAAACAAGGATAATTGTTTTGTTTTTTCGTTTTTTTGGTAGAAACACACAGAAAATGCAGAGACAGTGATAAATTAGTTACACAGGCTAGCACACTTTAGTGGGCAGCCTCCACAGTTAAATTAAACAAACAAACAAGCAAACTTTCGATCAAATTTGACTAAAATGTAACTTTAAGTGCAGATTTTAGAATAATGCAGCAATCAGTTAAATAACAGTTCAGGCTAGTTCAAGGTAAGCTACAGAAGCTATTTCAAGTGAATAAAAAGCAAAGATACTTAAATCCAGAAGGTAGTCACTTTTTTGAGTTCAATGCTGCTAGGACAACTCTGTAAACTCACGTGGAGCTTGTCTGAGCAGTATAGCCAGAAAAAAACGTCCAGAGGCGGATTTTAAACAGTGAACTGCAAAAGAGCTGGAAATCATCCCAAACAACCAATTACTACAGCTTCTTGTGCTGAGGTCACTTCCCCCAAGGACAGGTAGGCTGCTCAAGGCTCCCCACTCCCACTGGTGAGCAAAGAAACTTCCTTCTATCCAAGTAAGGTAATGGACAACACAGGAAATACACCACAGCCCAGAATACAGCAATGCCTGTAAACTGGTCTAAACTAGTCGAGGAAGGCGGGAAAACAAAGATTATTTTTTGTTTTTTTTGGTAGAAACACACAGAAAATGCAGAGACAGTGATAAATTAGTTACACAGGCTAGCACACTTTAGTGGGCAGCCTCCACAGTTAAATTAAACAAACAAACAAGCAAACTTTTGATCAAATTCAACTAAAATGTAACTTTAAGTGCAGATTTTAAAATAATGCAGCAATCAGTTAAATAACAGTTCAGGCTCGTTCAAGGTAAGCTACAGAAGCTATTTCAAGTGAAAAAAAAAGCAAAGATACTTAAATCCAGAAGGTAGACGCTTTTCTGAGTTCCCTGCTGCTTGGACCACTCTGTAAACCCACGTGGAGCTTGTCTGAGCAATATAGCCAGAAAAAAACGCCCAGAAGTGGATTTTAAACAGTGAACTACAAAAGAGCTGGAAATGGTCCCAAACAACCATTTACTACAGCTTCTTGTGCTGAGGTCACTTCCCCCAAGGACAGGTAGGCTGCTCAAGGCTCCCCACTCCCACTGGTGAGCAAAGAAACTTTCTTCTATCCAAGTAAGGTAAAGGACAACACAAGAACTACACCACAGCCCAGAATACAGCAATGCCTGTACACTCGTCTAAACTAGTCGAGGAAGGCGGGAAAACAAGGATTATTTTTTTGTTTTTTTTTTGGTAGAAACACACAGAAAATGCAGACTCAGTGATAAATTAGTTACACAGGCTAGCCCACTTTAGTGGGCAGACTCCACAGTTAAATTAAACAAACAAACAAGCAAACTTTCGATCAAATTCGACTAAAATGTAACTTTAAGTGCAGATTTTAAAATAATGCAGCAATCACTTAAATAACAGTTCAGGCTAGTTCAAGGTAAGCTACAGAAGCTATTTCAAGTGAAAAAAAGCAACGATACTTAAATCCAGAAGGTAGTCGCTTTTCTGAGTTCCCTGCTGCTAGGACCA
>NC_056734.1:657647906-657673602 GCF_019279795.1 Protopterus annectens | reverse complement strand
AAAGATTATCTGAAATGTGCAAAGTGTTTGCAAGTGTGTGCAGTATTACAGTGCAGTTAATTCGCAAAGTAAAGTCATTTCAAAGAATATTTCACAAAGTACAGTCATTTCAAAGCATATTTCGCAGAGTACAGCATTTCAAAGAGTTTATTATGCATTTGAATATTATTACAAGTACCCGGTGGGTGCGAATGTTCATACATAATTACACGGGCCAATTGTGCATTGTATTTTACTATAATCTGTGAGCAAAGCACTAGGATTTCGCAGACCCACACTGCTTGTGCTTGATAACAATATTTTAGAAAATTGTATTTCTTTATTTTACATTTGTTAACCGGGAAGTTCCAACTGGACCAGGTCTATTTATAGCGGAGGCCCGGGGTGAAAAGCTCCGGCATTTAGTTTAACAAAAGATACAATATATTAAAGGGGCACTATCTCGTTTCTGAAATCAGCTGCTTGCCTGAGTACTTTGTTTACATTTTAGTACTATGTAGGTCACATGTTCACACAGAGGCAGGATTTTCAGATTAGCTATTTTGCATATTGCAGGTCAGCCTTCACAAACTTCAGCGGGGGAAGTGCTAACAGTTTGTCCTTTTGTATTTTCCTTCCCCCACCCATAGGCTATTAGATTAGCTGAATGATTTAGCCTCAGCCAGAGATGCTATCTAGTCACACCCATATCTGCAGCCTTTGCAGTAGTGAAATTACATCTTTAGTATGTGCTTGTTTTTTTGTAAAACTTAGTGGAATGATTATCCCAGCTATGCAATGTAATTTTTTTTATGTTTGTTTTTGTTTCAGCCTTGCTGCTACATGCTTTTTCCGTTAGCTGGTATTCATTTTTCATATGGTCAGAAATAGTGTTGCTTATTAGTGCATGTACTCATGCAGACATACATTTATAAGACAGTTTATCTTATTTCACAGGACAGCATTCCTTTGGACAGTTGAATATTGGCAACAAACCCAAGTTACCAATGTCCTAAGATTTTAGAAGAATAAAATCTTATAACTCTTATAACATTTCAATAAAAAAACATGTCAGACAACTCTGAACTTGAATCTTATTAGCGTACTAAAAGTATTTTCCCAGTGAATGACACCATTCAGGAATGACACAGTAACTGTCTGTATAACACTGATTCCATCCAAATGAATTACTTTTCTTCCCTGCATTGTGGTAAAATGTTTGGCTCTTTCACTCCTTTCCTGAATATTTGACTGCAGTAGAGTTACACTAATTACCTTTGAAAACTAAGGCAGACGTAGTTGCTATATCTCCCTATATTTTCCTATCTGTGTGAGTAAGTATGTATGCAATATGTAATCTAAGCTAAATATATTCATCTGGTTGTAAAACCACAACTTTGCTATCTCTTACTGACTGGTTTACAGTTCAAGGTATTTTTGAATGTCTGTCAAATTTGTATATGCTGGATATATGATAATGATTGTATTTTATTAAAACTTTGTATGCAGTGCACATAATTGTTTTAGTGGTGTACTTCATTGTTACTACTGGAATTCTCATAACTTTTCTCAGACTTGCCTCTTTTGTAATTCAGATGGCTATGTTGAAGAGACCATATACCTCCATATCAAGATAGAAATTGAAACTAATTTAAATAAATGAATGCATGTGCCATGTATGATGTTGACTAGGCCACTTATCTCCCTTATCAGATGGAAATATATAATAATTTAAATAAATATAAGCATGTGTCATACATCATTATATGTTTATTATATGTATTGTTTGGCTGTTTAAAATGTGTTTCCTGTATATACTTTTGTCTTTATACAGCCACATATATTTGCATGTCTACACACACATATAAATGTACACACACACATACACACACACACACACACACACACACACACACACACACACACACACACACACACACACATAACTTATATGTGTTATGCGTTAGTGAATATATACATGCACGCTCTCATACATTGACATGCAGGAGGTATTTTGACTAAGGTGATAGTATAACTACTGCTAACAACATTTGTGTCACTGACCCTTTTTTGCTAGTTTTACAAGTAACAGTCTTTTTTCATTTGTCATATACCACTTGACAAGAGTATTAAACGTGTGACTCAAACTACAGAAACCACAGACCCAGCCTTTCTGTCAGGCCATGGAACAAATCATCATGGACCCTATAAATAAGGACATTGGTGATCTCCAAACCCTTGATCTGACACAGTTTGGTTTTGTCCAAGACAGGTTATGCTTGTTAAACCCAGTAGACGTCTTCGAAAACTTCACCAGAGCCATAAATGAAGGCAAATCTGACTAAGCAAAGGCCTTCAACACAGTCCCCTAGCTGGGCATCATTGATAAACTCTCCCAGTTCAATATCAACCCTTATGTTATCAGTTTGATTGCAACTGGCTCACTGACAAATTGCAGTCAGTCAATGTTGGTGATTTTACCTCAACCAGCAGACATTTCAATAGTGGGGTGCCACAGGGGTTACTGCTGGGCCCCCCATTGTTTGGAATATACTTTTCAGAGGTTCAGGTCAAAACAGAGGGGCTGCGGCTAGCTAAGTTTGATGATGACTGCAAATTAGGTGGAATAATTGAATCCCCAAACAATGTCAGTATACTTCAAGAGGGCTTACACAAACCAATGATTGTTATCAAATCCATAGACTCAAACTCTGTGCCAAAAAATGCATTATCATCCCATTCAGTAAACATGATACCCATGCAGACTATCATATACATAATTGCTACATTACAACTTATTAGTGAGAGACTTGGGAACACAAGTTGACTGTAGCCTAAATGTTGACCCATCATGTGTCTACTGTGGTAAGGAAGGCATTCTACGTGGCTCACCTCATTAGCAGAGGCATTGCCCCAAGAGTGAAACAGGTCATAACTCCCCTATACTCGACCCTCATCAGGCCAATAACTGAGTGCAATGCTCCCTTTGGTATGTATCTTACCAGGCACCTGTAGCAACTCGAGAAACCTCAGAGATTTCTAACCAAGAAAATTCAGGGTCTCAAGCACAAGTCATATATTGACAGACTGAAGTTACTGTCACTGTACTCAGTAGTGGACACACTACTTAGACGAGACTTATGCCTGGCCTGCAGAGCAATCTCAGATCCATACCTAATGGAAATGCTGCACATCTGCAGGTCAAATGTGATAAGGGTCACTTGCTCTAGGGACCTTATCCTGGCCTGCGACATAAATAGGACATGCTGGAGAGACAGATACGTCTCTCAGAGGTTGCTACTCCTCTGGTATACGCTACCAGTTCACATGAAACACAGCCTTTGTATGACCCTGGTTAAGTGCAGCCTGGATGGGAAACCATAAGTTCCTTGCTGGAGATTTTACCTATGACCCTCCTAGATATGGGCAATCATTGCTAACTAAGATCTTGAGTATAGGCTAGACCCTTTATATTGGGTTTCTGTAGTATTATATTGGGTACACATGGCTAGGCTTATAAAGACCTTTGGGTCAGTAGCCTAGTAACCACCTATGAACTTATCAAGTGACAAGAATATTCTTGCCTTCAAGCATCTAAATTTTTAGAAATGATAATCATACTTGTGTGCTGGCACCAGTCATGGGAGTAATATATTACAGTAGGTAATATACTACTGTAGTATATTTACAGTTTCTAGTAAATAGTAATATAACTAGTTACTTTGTCAAAATAGTAAAAAATGAATAGCACTATATTCATTTTTTAGTAACTAGTAACTTAAATGTGCGTTACTTTTGAGTTAATTTTGCTTAAACCAGTGGTTTTCAACCTGGGCGATATCTCCCCCTAAAGACAGATGGAAAACTTCAGGAGGCCCTGGATAGTACGGACAGTAATCAGATGTTAGGAGATAATAGAGACTTTGAAGAGGCAATTTGGATGAAAAATTACGACATAATATTCATAATAGATTAGAATTAGTCTGGAGCAAAATTTTCTTAATTTTTTAGCACTGCAAGGAGGTGCACGCTGATGATGACCAGACTCTGGCTCTGTCCTGGTACTGTGAGACTCTCACCCACTAAAACTTTGGGTTTCAATTTTTAGTTGCTGAAAATAGAGAAAATGTGATAGTTTGTTATAGGTCTTGTGCTGCTGGCTGTGTATGCTTTGGTTTAATTATTATTTGTGCTGCTGGCTGTGTATGCTTTGGTTTAATTATTATTTGTGACTCTCTAGCTATAAAGACTAGTCTTCTTCTCCTTTCAACTGCTCCCATTAAGGGTTACTATGATAGATCATCAATCTGCAGAACAAGGAACAGTAGAGTTTTACAGTGTGGAGTTGCCAGCCCAGCACCTAAACTTCCTCAGAAAGCACAAGCACCCACACAAACACCTAGGGCCAATTTAGAATGTCCAGTTCACCTGCAGCATGTCTTGGGAATGTGGGAGGAATCTGGAGCACATGAAGGAAACCCACACTGGACATACAGACTCCAAACAGAAGGCACCCCTGCTGAGAATCGAACTGGAGAACCTCTTGCTGTGAGGTGATAATGCTAACTGCTGCACTACTGTGCCACCTAGCTATAACGAGTAATCTGTTGGAGTTTTTCCAACTGTTAAATGCTATTCATCATCACTGTAGCATTGTGTATACAACTTTAATAAGACACTTATATGCATGTGCTTCCTTGTGTGAGGAAATTTCAATATTATAATTGATAACCTACACTTATCTAAAAGTAACGTATTACTTTTGTAAGTATTAATAGCAATATATTACTTTTTTAGGAAATTAATAAGTAATAGTGGTATATTACTTTCATTGAAAAGTAACTAGTAATGGTAATTTATTACTTTTATAAGTAACTAGCACACACTCAGACTGCGCTGCACTTTTTTTCTGGAATAACTGTTGCTGTATCCCTAAGAATTTGGTGGGGGGGGGGTTACATAGGGTGAGGACAGCTCGGCAGCAGGTGGCCAAGACTAATTACATGTAGACATTAATTTGCCATTACAGAGCTGTAGCTCCTCCTGGATATACAAATAGAAGGCAAACAAGGTACTCCCAACTCAAAATCGGGCAACATATGTATAGTCAGGCAGGGTGCAATCAACAAAAAGGGTGAGGTGAAGAATAATTGGACATTTTACACTGTGTTGCTTTCACAGTGGGCTCAACTCAAAAGAGTGGCACTGGAAAAAGCACCAGTACCAGTGTGGGCACAAATTAATTTGCAGTATCAGTGGATGTGTGACAATAATGGGTAGTAAACACCCTCAGTACAGGTAATTAGGTGGCTTGCAAAAGGATACTGCAGCAGTTTAGAGAAACTAGTAAGGTGCAAGGTTGCCCAGCTGTACGGCACATAGCTGTAAAACAATGGAGGGCACACACTCTGCTACTTTTAGAAGCTGATAAAAACAATTCTAAGGCAGCATTACATTTGGCAAGCTATTAGCTGGCTGCACAAAGCCATGGGGAAGCAGTGTGAGCCTTATGGGGCAAACTCCAAAATATATGTCATTAGTAATACAACAGATTTTTTTCACAGCCTGTTTATCAGCCCTACATGGAGCATTTAGCTGGTAAGAATAAGAATATTTTAAAGATAAATAGGAGCAACCTCAGACTGATCAGGAGGTGAAGTACCAATGGCTGGCTCCAGATTCAGGGAGAATGGAATGCAGTACAATGCCTACAACATTACCAAACAGTGTCTACAGCACAGAAGTCCAGTCACACTGTTTCATCGTAGACTGGCACATAAGAAGGAGCAGATTTCTGCCATGAGCAGGGAACCCTGCTTACCTAGCTTGAGGTGAGGGCTGTACTGAAGAAAACAGTGGAGTGATGAAGCTTGGACCCCAAATATATTTTATATATATATATATATATATATATATATATATATATATATATATATATATAGGTCTACCTGAAAACACCAACATGCGAAAACATAGACAATGAAAAAAACGACACCACAAAGCCGAAAGTTCAAAAACACGAAACTTCACATGTCCAACAAACCACAATCCTGACAGTCAACAAACAAAACAAATTCCCTGTCCAAAAAGCACACACACAACACAAGCACACCAAAAGTATTACAAAGCTATACTAAACCTTACATACACAACTATCTATGCACTAACCTTAACCCTAACCCTAACCCTAAGGTCCGTCACTATCGCACACTCACCTAACTAGCGCCCTAACCCTAACTCAATTAACCTGCCCCTAACCCTAAAGTCTGTCACTATCACACACTCACCTGACCCGCGCCCTAACCCTAACTCACCTAATCTGCCTCTAACCCTACGGTCCGTCACTATCGCACACTTACCTTAATATGTTGGTGTTCTCAGCATCGGGATTTTCAACTGTTAATCATCTCCATTGTCGATCTTCCAGTGTCGGTGTTCTCGTCGTCGGTAGACCTACCTATATATATATATATATATATATATATATATATACATATACATATATACCATGCTCACTTTCTCATGTGCAATGGGCAAGGACATCATTGGCGAACATCAAGAAATGTGGAAGATGTAAGTACAACGCTTATGAAACATAGTTGGGAAATAACCTCTTCTACCACACCTAACATTGTTGTCTTTTATTTGCAGAACCTGGGTAGTACCTGTAGAGACAGACTGCATCTTACAGGAACACCTTTTGCTGAATGGAGCTTCCTGCATGTTTGCTCGCCTGGTGCCTTGCTGGTGCTCTTCCATGTGAATGGAAACCCCTATCTTATACATCACCTCCTGTAACATGGAGTCGTTACCTGTGATGTATTGTGGTGCCTAACATATAACATGTATAATTTGTGTTAAAGCCGCAATTATGATATTTGCACTGAGATCATACTGTTTGTTGAGCTGTACACCTTTTCACAATCCTTACTGTTGCCCATACCTCTCAACCTGGAAACATCAAAAATATGGACAAGGCCTATGAAAAATAGGTACAAATCTGTATGCTGATTAACATACAATTTGCCTACATAATTACACAACCCCGCCCACTCCAATGGAATTGTAGGATACCAACACAAACGAAAGGACAGACGACCAAAATATGGCACCAGAGTCCCCCTGCAGCCATTCCAATGTCCCATTACCTGGCTATTTTGTTCCATTTACCATAAACACTAATATGCATACTGTTTTACTTTTACAATGATTATTTGGATTTTATTTTTACATGTTATAGCACAATGCACAAACACTACGATATCTGCTAAACAAAGCAATACGGTTTCACAATGAACCCATAATCTTCTGCATCAAAAGCAAGTATTAATTTCTCCCTGTTGTGCTACGAACACCACAAACAGATTTGTCATAACCAGCACTAACCTTCTCTGCCCCTGAAGAACTATGCAGCACAAGAAATCTGGAAACGTCAAAATATATTTGAGGGGTGACAAAAGCCCAAAACAGGGACACATTTTAAACATTGCTTGTATAATCTTAGAAAAGTTGGTGGAATAAAATGTTTTATTTTACCACACATTTCCTGAACGATGGGAAGACTGAAACTTAAATGGCTATCATTATTTAGTGAACTCAGTTCAACTTCTCACTGATTTGTTAGCAAACCACAAATTTTACGAGGAACAGACCAAAAGTATGAGCAAAACATTCCATAAAACTTTGGACATTGACAACTATGGTTATCTCCTTAAATCACAAGAGGGCATTTACACACATGCACTTGGTCAGAACCTCACCCATTAAACTAAAGCACAGTTTCCAACTGAACCTGATGCAGTACATGCCCATTACCACCTCCAACCCCTGCAAAATCATTTTTTAACATAAGCATCAAAGGTGGTGCTAAAGATCCAGTTTACAGTTTCAAAATGAATACACTAAAAGAAATTACTTAACTGTGCACTCAGTTTAACATATTAGTAATGCTGTGGAAATCGGAATATTACATGCATGTCAGACTGCTCCATGTTAAAGTTTTCATGTAGTTGGGGAAAAAAGTAAATAAGCTCTGCTGCATCAATCTACTGTTTGACTTTATTTTTTCCTGGACATTCTGAAAATGCAATTATCTAACTGCTTACAGTGTTTTGTCTAGAAGGGTTTATGGCTATAATACAGGACAACACACACAGACACACACAGACATACACACACACCCTTTGATTCCTTACCTGATTACCCAAGTGCTTTCTGCGTTCTCGCCTGCCATTAGTTTCCCCGAGTGCTTTCTCCGTTCTCGCCTGCCATTACATCCTGCATTAATTCAGTGGTGTCCGTGGCTCTCCGTTTATGTGTTGCCTGGACAAAACTGCCATCTGCTGCCATTTTCAGCTAAAGCGTCTTCTGCGTGGTGACATGCGTGAATGGGCGTACCTTAGTTGAAGGTTGTCCGTCAGGCCTGGCAAGCCGGTACGTAAAAATCAACTGCCAATCATTAGCAGATCAGAGTTCCGCTGCGGTGACCCCTAACCGGGAAAAGCCGAAAGACACAAACAAACTGCCGAAAAATTAGGTGAGCATTACTGACTGCCATTATATCCTGCTGTTAGTGCTGCTATTTAAACAATTCCCGCTTGCAGCCAGCCGGAAATGATGCCGTGAGCTCCTTGAGCTCAATTCCAACTGGCTGGTAGCCCTGACAGAGCTGACGTCATCTTGCATGTGATGATGTCAGCTCCGACAGTGAGATAATTAAAAAAAAAAAAAAAAAAAAAAAAAACGGAAATGAAGGGGTGCCACTCGGGAATCGTGGCACCCCTTCATTTTGACCCCAAAACTTGGTAAAAACCAAGTAATTTGGTATAGTTGGGAGGTATGCTGTTGCCTACTATTCATAGTGATACTTATATCAAGGGTTCACATGGCATTTTTCAAATATGCAGCTCTTGCTCTGTATGCCATTCTTCAGCAGACAGAGTGTTGTCTATGTGTAGGGAATGGAGCTTATTTCTACCCTGCTCAACCTGTTACAGCTATACAAAACACACACCATCATCAACACCCACAACAAAGACTACAATCTTTTAGATGCACAGAAATAGAACATGGCTGGCACAACAGACTTGTATCCCAAGGAATCCTACACTTACTGAATAAAACTTCTTATGCATGTCAAGCATTACTATGCATGGACTATATTCAGTAATGTTCTGCATGAATAGCCTGGAAATCATAAATCCTCTTTGGGGTATATAGCATGGTGCTTCATGACCATGGAAATTAACTCACTCGACAGTGCTTGGGCTTAGCTGACTATGCTTTTCAATGGTCTTTTGAACTGCATGCCTAGTACATACCTATGAACTTACCAACTTAATATATAGTTACCAAGTATCTTTCCTGCCTGCCTGCTGCATATAGAATATATATGAGACAAAACATTACTTTATTGATGAATGTATTTCTATAATCATCTCATTTGATGGTCTTAATATGGTCATTTGTATATACTACGGACCACACCAATTTTCATACTACCATGACTGTGATACAGATATCTCTGAATTGCATATGTCCTGCATGTCAACACTGACTGCATGGTATAGCTTTACACACTGTGCTTTTCCTTTCTGAATACCCCTTACTGTGGTTTATGTCCTGTAAGAGTACCAACTATATACACACATAACAATGTACCTGTACACAAACATTTAATTGTATTATTTTAAAAAGTAATGAAAACAACAAATAGATGCACACTGTACTCTCCAAGGTACCATGAATTAAACTTAACCTCTGCTTGAAATCATTTAATTTATTCCCTTATTTACTTAGTTAGCTGCTTGCTTGCTTGTTTGTTTGTTTATTAATTTCAGCTTGATAACTATGTAAGTGGGAGGCTGACACCATTTTGAATCACAACCTGTGCTCCAGGTTGCAAGAGACAAACAGAAAATTGTAAATAGAATAAAGAATTATACCTGTGTCTGACAGAATGTCAAACAGTGGCAAAATGCAGAAGTGGAATTCAAGCACAATGACAGTTCATAAAATAGAAATGGAAATGAGGTCAAACTATAACTACAACTTTGCAGGCAAGAAGGGCATTATTACTCACACCTGAAATATTAGTATGTGTATACATATGTAAAATGTATAAATATAAATAAGCTGTTCAATATAGTGGTTATGTTAAGTAGAGAAGGATCTCTCTGTTTTTATTATTTTTTTTTGTTTAATGTACAGTTATGTTCTTTAAACTAATGAATGTGTATTGTAGATGTCTTGCATTGCCGGGATTCATTAGCAGATTATCTCTTTGCAACAAAGTGCCACATTTACTTTTACTTGCAATTTACACTTTTCCACTGTAGCCATGTTACCTTACATCAAAAATATATATTCTTAGATATGATAATTATGAATAGTTATGAAACAGTCAAATAAAACCATGACTCCACATGGAACCTGTGTGTCTGCTTGCTTGTTTATTTATTTTGTAAAATAAATGAAACTACAGTTTCACTTGCAATGTGTGTCTGTGTACTTTTTATATATGTATAAAGTTGTACTGGCTAGTTCTAATTAGAAAAAAAGACTGTCTAGTGTATAGGAATATACATGCAATAAAAGCCATTAATTTCTTGTGATTTCATGACATTTCAGTTATAACTGAAGGCATACATCTCAACCTTATAGAGCAGAGAGAAAAGCCTTGACAAACCTTTACTTGGCTGAAGTAGTTACTAATGTCCAAGATAAGAGTAGACAGCAAATTTACTCAAAAGTGTTACACAACAGCAATAAGGTACAAGCATAAGACAGAGTCCATATGACTCAAAGATGGCTACCTACTCCCCAGAAAATACCCTCTACCACTTTTCCCCCACTATTACTAAAGAACAGGTCCTCAGTGTGCTCTCCAGAGCTAAACACACTTCAGCAACGAGCAGTGATATAGTTTGAAAAATGACCCCTCAGCCCACTATAATGTCAGTCACAGCCTCCAGACAGGCTTCGTCCCGAGGGAATGCAGAAGTGCAACAGTCATTCCTCTACATAAAGGTGTCCCATCAACAGTTCCAGGGAATGGCAGACCCAAAAGCCGGACTAGTCCCATATACAAGGCCATGGAAAAAGTTATCATGAATCTAATACATAGGAAATCTTCACACACTCGACCCATCCAAGTTTAGTTTTGTCAAGAGTAGATCACACCTACTAAACCCAGTGGACTACTTTGAGAAGGTCACTTGAGCCATGGGAACGCGGCTTTTCAGTGCTTCTGTGGATCCCTAGTGACATCTGCATTGCTTACTGTACTTATTTCCTTGTTTCACTTGAAAGTTACTGTTTGTCATTTTTGCATTTAAGTTACCTGTAACACATTGCATTTATGTTACCTGGCACTTGCTCACTAAAGCAAATATATAAGTCAGCACTAAAAAATTAAAAGCACTACACCCTCACAAACTTCCCTTGAGTACCTTGTTTCCCATTGGCCCTTTTTTCAATTATAAAGGAATTCCCAATACTATTCTAGCATGTCCAAAGGTCAGTTGTCAATCTCCTCTCCGGTCCAGCTGGTGAATCTGGGAAGCTTGAGGCAATGTTACAACTGTCTCATATACACAGACAATCCTCTCCTCCTCCCAACAAATTCCAACACATGTGAGAGATGCAACCATATAGCCAAACTGGAGGCTAAGCACTCTCAACTCAGTACTTGCGAAACCTGTCAGGAGGAGAAGGAAACCGCATTCACTACAATTCCAGTCTCACATAGACCTACCACGACAGCAAACCAAACACATAAACACACAAAAACATACTCAGAGGCTCTAAATAAAAATCTGCCTAAGCAGCAGAGACCTCCAAAGCAGACACCCAAGCAACCGCTACCCCAAAACAAAACACGTGCAACACATAGCTCAGAAAGCCAGTGTGCCGAACAGTCACAGCCCTTAAGGCTAAACAACACACCTGATATACTTGTAATAGGTGGCTCTATCGTCAGGCACACTGACATCCCGCTCACCAGGCTGCACAAGGAGAAGGTCATGGTGAGCTGCCTGTTGGGCGCTAGGATCCGCCACATAACACAAGCACTCAGGTCACTCCAAGGCAAGTACAAATATGACTCAGTCATTATCCATGCTGGTGTGAATAACCTGAGACGTACCTCCCTGGACTACATGAAAAGAGACATAGAGGAGCTCTCTGAGCATGTGGCCCAGGCCGGTATGACCCTGACCTTGAGTAGCATCTTACCCTCACCAAGAATGATGCCACAATATGAAGACAAGATGATCAATTTCAACAATTGGCTTAAGTATTGGTGTCATTCAAAGGGGATCCAATGCCTGTCAGCCTGGGATGACATGCTCGACAGGCCACGATGCTTCGCTAGGGATGGCTTGCACCTGTCACCCCTGGGCTTTCAGATATTGGCAAAGGCTCTTGCTACCCCCATAGTGCCTTTTTAGGCAAGGCTCAAAAGACAAACCCACCTCCATAGGTATCACAAGGGATAAGAAATTAAGAGTAATGCTACTCAACGCCAGAAGTCTAAACCTCAAGATGCATGCACTCAAAACTCTCCTTAGCATGGAGAACATCGATAGTGGTGCAGTAACAGAAACCTGGTTCAAGGCTCCTGAGAGCACCCCAGCACTACCAGGTTATACCTCATACCACGCTTTTCGGCCCCAAAACTTGGACCGAACCAGAAAAGGAGGGGGAGTATCAATATTCATAGGTTCATAGGTTCATACTAGGCTATCTGCCCTAGGGCATTTATAAGCCTAGCCAGAATGTGTTTGGCTTTCGCCACCCATTTTAAATTAATTTTGCTATGCCCTTTTTTTTGAGGTTAGTATACTGTGCCTCTGTCTAACAGTGACACAGAAGTCATACCCGGGGTAAACCTACGATCTCCCATCCACTCATCAAGATTCCTCTTGAAGAGAGTCAATGAGGGACTCTGCCTAACCTGGACTGGGATTTTATTCCAGAGTGAAGGGAGCATCTGGGTTATGAATCTGTTCCTCCAGCATGTCCTATTTATTTCAGTGCTGAGGTTCAAGTCTCTCGAGCGTGTAGCTTGATAGGATTTGGATTTTCTGAGGTGCAGCATGTCCATTAATTCCGGGTTGGACATGGCTTTATCGTCAGGCACAGATCGCCTCTGAACAGGCGGTATGCCACTGAGTAGAGCTGGAGTTTCTTTAACCGGGCAGCATATGGCATCTGTTTGAGCCCTTTGATCCTCTTGGTGAGGTACTTTTGGGGTCTTTCCAGTTGCTGCAGGTGTCTGGTAAGGTACATCCGAAAGGGCATTGTACTTAATTATGGGCCTGATGAGGGATGAGTAAAGAGGCACGATGACCTCCCCTGATCTAGATGTGAATCCCTTCATGATTAGGTGGGCTATATAAAATGTTTTTCTAACCACTTTGGCCACGTGGTTGTCAAATGAGAGATTGCTATCAACTTGGGTCCCCAGGTCCCTAATTACTTCTTCTGTACTTAATGGATTACCACCTATGTGGTACTTTGTGGGCACTTTGTTTTTGCCAAAGGGGATGACTATACACTTTTTAGCATTTAGCTTGAGGCCATGGCTCTGGCACTAGTTGTCTGTTTCTATGAGGCCCTTTTGGAGGATGCTTGTGTCGGCTGGAGTCTCGATTATGGCATCCAGTTTGCAGTCATCTGCGAACTTGGTCAGCCACAGTCCTTCTGTGTTGGCCTGTACCTCCGAGAAATATATACTGAACAAGAGAGGTCCCAGGACTGAGCCATGTGGGATGCCACTTGTAACTGGTTTGGAGTCTGACATGGCTCCAGCAATTCTAACCATGTGGGTTCTGTCCTTGAGCCAGTTTGCAACCCATCTAGTGACATAGGGGTTTATATTTAAGCTGGTGAGCTTATCTATAATGCCCGAGTGGGGTATTGTATCGAAGGCTTTTGCAAGGTCCAGGTAGGCTGTGTGGACCACCTTCCCCTCGTCAGTGGCCTTGGTGACTGTTTTAAAGAAATCAACCAGGTTTAAGAGGCAGGATCTGCCCTTAACAAAGCCGAACTGGGTAGGGTCCAGTGTCTGTAGGTCCCCAATATCTTTATTTATGAGGTCCATGATGATGCTTTCCATAGCTTTGCAGACCAAGCTAGTCAGGCTTATGGGGCGATAGTTTCCAGGATCCGTTGAGGCACCACCTTTGTGGAGAGGGACCACAGTTGCTGTACGCCACTCTTTGGGTACATATCCTGTAGTAAGGCTGAGATTAAACAGTAGTTTTATGTTTGGGTTTAGCTCTTCTTGGAGTTCATGTAGGACACAGCCCGGGACACCGTCTGGTCCCATTGATGCTGTGTTTTTGCTTTGGAGAGGCGGCTCTTACCTGAGCATCCGAGATGTCAGGGGGGCAGCACTCTGCTGGAATAGATATTTGCCCTTTTGGTGGGGAGGGGGGGGGGGGAGAAGTTTGCGCTGGACCTGTCAGGTAGGGTGTTGGCAATGTTTGTGGGTTCGTGTATTTTTTGTCATTTTGGACTAATTCTGAGCATATCTGGGAATTACCACCCAGGTTCCTAACATAACTAAAGAAAGCCTTGTGATTATCCTTAGTGTCCTGTGCAATTTTTCTCTCGAAGCTGGCCTTAGACGATTTTATGAGTGCCCGTAGTTTTTTGCTAATACTGATCAGAGATGCCTTCCCTTTTTGAAATTTTGCTCTGTCATTTAGTAGCTTCCTCCTTCTATTGTATAGCTTGTTTATGGCTGGGGTCCACCAGACAGGACGTCTGCCTTTGGAGGATTGGGTCTTGGTTTTATTTGGGATCGCATGATCCATGCATTCCTGAAGGTGTTCATAGAATGCGTTTATAAAGGATTCTGCGGTCTGGGCCGTATTTTCCACAGGCCCGGGGGCTTTGAAGGATTCCACCTCAGTTTTGAGGAGTGTGAAATTTGCTTTAGAGAAGTTTTTCACTGTGGTTTTCTGGGCAGGGGGTGGTGTCAGGATGTGAACATCCAGTGAGATTAGTTTATGGTCTGATCTTACCAGTGAGGGATACACTTCTGGTCTCGAGCATAGAGTCCCCATGTTAGTGATGATCAGGTCCAGTATGTTTTCCCCTCTTGTGGGAGTGGTAACAAGTTGTTCCATAGCATTTGAGTTTATAAATTCTAGGAACCTTTGGGCTAGGGTGTTGAAGCTAGAGTAATGCTCCCAGTCTATGTTTGGGTAGTTGAAGTCGCCCAATATAATGGTGTTTGGAGAGACCTTTATATTTTCCAGTGTTCTCATGAAGGCTAAGTGGGGTTCCTGGGTTAGGGAGGGTGGTCTGTAGCAGGCTATAAACTGGAAGGCAGTTTTACCCACTGTTAGTTGCACATGGATAGTCTCTGATGCTTCGTGCTGTGCCACCAACCTGGAGGTGTGGGTATCTTTGACGAATATTGATACTCCCCCTCTTTTTGTGGGTCGGTCCAAGTTTTGGGGCCAAAAAGCATGGTATGAGGTATAACCTGGTAGTGCTGGAGTGCTCTCGGGAGCCTTGAACCAGGTTTCTGTTACTGCACAGATATCAATTTTCTCCATGCTAAGGAGAGTTTCGAGTGCGTGCATCTTGAGGTTTAGACTTCTGGCGTTGAGTAGCATTACTCTTAGTTTCTTATCCCTTGTGATACCTATGGAGGTGGGTTTGTCTTTTGAGCCTTGCCTAAAAAAGGCACTATGGGGGTCGCAAGAGCCTTTGCCAATATCCGAAATCCCAGGGGTGACAGGTGCAGGCCGTCCCAAGCGAAGCATCGTGGCTTGTCGAGCATGTCATCCCAGGCTGACAGGCATTGGATCCCCTTTGAATGACACCAATAATTAATCCAATTGTTGAAATTGATCATCTTGTCTTCATATTGTTGCATCATTCTTGGTGAGGGTAAGATGCTACTCAAGGTCAGGGTCATACCGGCCTGGGCCACATGCTCAGATAGCTCCTCTATGTCTCTTTTCATGTTGTTTAGGGAGGTACGTCTCAGGTCATTCACACCAGCATGGACAATGACTGAGTCATATTTGTACTTGCCTTGGAGTGTCCTGAGTGCTTGTGTTATGTCAAAGATACCCACACCTCCAGATTGGTGGCACAGCATGAAGCATCAGAGACTATCCATGTGCAACTAACAGTGGGTAAAACTGCCTTCCAGTTTATAGCCTGCTGCAGACCACCCTCCCAAACCCAGGAACCCCACTCGGCCTTCCTGAGAACACTGGAAAATATGAAGGTCTCTCCAAACATCATTATATTTGGCGACTTCAACTACCCAAACATAGACTGGGAGCAGTACTCTAGCTCCAACACCCTAGATCAAAGGTTTCTAGAATTTATAAACTCAAATGCTATGGAACAACTTGTTACCACTCCCACAAGAGGGGAAAACATACTGGACCTGATCATCACCAACATGGGGACTCTATGCTCCAGACTAGAAGTGTATCCCTCACTGGTAAGATCAGACCATAAACTAATCTCACTGGATATTCACATCCCGACCCCACCCCCTGCCCAGAAAACCACAGTGAAAAACTTTTCTAAAGCAAATTTCACACTCCTTAAAACCGATGTGGAATCCTTCAAAGCCCCCCGGGCCTGTGGAAAATATGGCCCAGACTGCAGAATCCTTTATAAATGCATTCTATGAACACCTTCAGGAATGCATGGATCATGCAATCCCAAATAAAACCAAGACCCAATCCTCCAAAGGCAGACGTCCTGTCTGGTGGACCCCAGCCATAAACAAACTATACAACAGAAGGAGGAAGCTACTACACGATAGAGCAAAATCCCAAAAAGGGAAGGCGTCTCTGATCAGTGTTAGCAAGAAACTACAGGCACTCATAAAATCGTCTAAGGCCAGCTTCGAGAGAAAAATTGCACAGGACACTAAGGATAATCACAAGGCTTTCTTTAGTTATGTTAGGAACCTGGGTGAGAATTCCCAGATATGCTCAGAATTAGTCCAAAATGACAAAAAATACACCGAACCCACAGACATTGCCAACATCCTAGCTGACAGGTTCAGCGCAAATGTACCCCCCCCCCCACACCAAAAGGGAAAATATCTATCCCAGCAGAGTGCTGCCCCCCTGACATCTCAGATGCTCAGTTAAGAGCCGCCCTCTCCAAAGCAAAAAACACAGTATCAATGGGACCAGACGGTGTCCCGGCTGCCCTACATGAACTCCAAGAAGAGCTAAACCCAAACATAAAACTACTGTTCAATCTCAGCCTTACCACAGGATATGTACCCAAAGAGTGGCGTACAGCAACAGTGGTCCCTCTCCACAAAGGTGGTGCCTCAACGGATCCTGGAAACTATCACCCCATAAGCCTGACTAGCTTGGTCTGCAAAGCTATGGAAAGGATCATCATGGACCTCATAAAAAAAGATATTGGGGACCTACAGACACTGGATCCTACCCAGTTCAGCTCTGTTAAGGACAGATCCTGCCTCTTAAACCTGGTCAATTTCTTTGAAACAGTCACCAAGGCCATTGACGAGGGGAAGGTGGTCCACACAGCCTACTTGGACCTCGCAAAAGCCTTCGATACAATACCCCACTCGGGCATTATAGATAAGCTCACCAGCTTAAATATTAACCCCTATGTCACTAGATGGGTTGCAAACTGGCTCAGGGACAGAACCCACATGGTTAGAATTGCTGGAGCCATGTCAGACTCCAAACCAGTTACAAGTGGCGTCCCACAAGGCTCAGTCCTGGGACCTCTCCTGTTTGGTATATATTTCTCGAAGATACAGGCCAACACGGAAGGACTGTGGCTGACCAAGTTCGCAGATGACTGCAAACTGGGCGCTATAATCAACTCTCCAGCCGACACAAGCATCCTCCAAAAGGGCCTCATAGAAACAGACAACTGGTGCCAGAGCCATGGCCTCAAGCTAAACGCCAAAATGTATAGTCATCCCTTTGGCAAAACAAAGTGCCCACAAATTACCACATACGTGGTAATCCATTAAGTACAGAAGAAGTAATTAGGGACCTGGGGACCCAAGTTGATAGCAATCTCATTTGACAACCACGCCAAAGTGGTTAGAAAAACATTTTATATAGCCCACCTAATCATGAAGGGATTCACATCTAGATCAGGGGAGGTCATTGTGCCTCTTTACTCATCCTTCATCAGGCCCATAATTGAGTACAATGCCCCTTTTGGGATGTACCTTACCAGACACCTGCAGCAACTGGAAAGACTCCAAAAGTACCTCACCAAGAGGATCAAAGGGCTCAAACAGATGACATATGTTGCCCGGTTAAAAAAACTCCAGCTCTACTCAGTGGTATACCACCTGCTCAGAGGCGATCTGTGCATGACGTATAAAGCCATGTCCAACCTGGAATTAATGGACATGCTGCACCTCAGAAAATCCAAATCCCTTTGAGCTACGCGCTCGAGAGACTTGAACCTCAGCACTGAAATAAATAGGACATGCTGGAGGGACAGATTCATAACCCAGAAGCTCCCTTCACTCTGGAATAAAATCCCAGTCCAGGTTAGGCAGAGTCCCTCATTTACACTCTTCAAGAGGAATCTTGATGAGTGGATGGGGGATCGTAGGTTTACCCCAGGTATCACTTCTGTGTCACTGTTAGAAAGAGACACAGTATACTAACCTCGAAAAAGGGCATAACAAAATTAATTTAAAATGGGTGGCGAAAGCCAAACACACTCTGGCTAGGCTTATAAGTGCCCTAGGGCAGATAGCCAAGTATGAACCTATGAACCTATGATAGGCAAAAAAGTGCATATTGCATATCTTGACCTGTTAAAGGCATTCAACACACTACCTCCCTTAGGTATTATAGACAAACTCAAAAATGTAGACATAGATCATCCCTATGTAACCTGATGGATCGTCAAATGGCTCATGGATAGGACACATGAAAGTAGAGTGGAGAAATCCACCTCCACTAATAGGCATGTTACTAGTGGTGTTCAACAGGACTTAGCCCTTGGACCTCTCTTGTTTGGAATATACTTCTCTGAATTCATAGCAATTATAGAGGGTCTTTGGGTGATCAAATCTGCAGATGACTGCAAGTTGGGTACAATCACTGATTTCTCCAAAGATGATGATATGCTTGAGTAGGGTCTGAGAGCCAAGTAACTAGTGCCAGAAACATAGCCTAATAGTCAATGCCAAAAATGCACATTTATTCCCTTTGGGAAGATTACCACCCCTGAAAATTACAACATCAATAACACTCTCTTAAGAGTAGACCCAGTGGTAAGGCACTTGAGAACTCTGTTTGGTTGCAAGTTGAAGTTTGATCACCATGTGTCCAAGGTGGTGAGAAAATCCTTCCAAGCAGGGCAAATTATAAGTTATGGCATGCCATCCAAATCTAAGGAGATCGTACCACAATTCAATAATCAAATACAATGCACTCTTCAACATGTAGCTGGCCAGGCATTTGCAACAACTATAGTGGCCACAGAGATTCCTCATTAAAAGAATACAGGGTGCAAATAAGCCCTATGTGTAAAACCCAAAACCCTTGTCCATATACTCAGTCTTATACAGACTACTGAGGGGCAATCTATACCTAGGAAACACAAAAAGGTGCACGCAAAGCTAGTGCTCGGCTAAGAAACAGCAACCAACAACAAAAAAAGCCAGCACAGCGTGGAATCCACAAAAAATATTTATTTAAAAATCAATGATAGGAGGAAGAATCCCCACTATCGAAAAATCCAAACCGGTTTCGGCTAAACACAGCCTTCTTCAGTGGATCAAACAATTATAAAGTGCAAACAACTCAGTATAAATAGTATAATTTAAATAAGGTGTGCAACAATCATTGGTCCTTCAAAATTGGTCATTAAGACCAGGTGGAAATAAAGCTCCAAGTTTGATCATCCATTTTCTTTCTTTGACATTAAGCAATTCATGCCAGCCTACCTTATCCCTACATCGACCCTTAATACAATCAATAACAATAAATGAAAATGAAGCTGTATGATGTTTAAGAACATGTCTGTAAAGAGCATTGTTTTGATGTCTATTTTTTATACCACTAAGATGTTCCCCAATTCTCAGACGTAATGTCCTAGAGGTTTGTCCAACATAGAATGAATAACAAGTACATATGGCAAGATAGATAACCCACTCACTGCTACAATTTGCCCAAAAATTAATATCAAAAATCTCAGGGGTGTTTCGGCTGGTGAATTCACTAGTCTTTGGCACCCTAATACAATATGAACAATGACCACATGGCATATACCTAGCCTACAAGGCCTTTTTAGATCCAGCTCTGATGGATATGCTACACATTCACAAAACAAACAACAGAAGAATTATCTGATCTAAGTATCTAAACCTTGTCTGTGACATAAGAAAAACATGTTGGAGGAACAGGTGTGTGTCTGAGAGATTACCCTTTTTCTAGAAAAGACTCCCCCATTTGTGTGAAACAGAGCTCTTCTTTAAGCCTATTCAAATAACATTTAGACCAATGGATGGGAAAGCATTAATTCACACCACCTTGTCACCTGTGGCCTTCATGGACAGCAATAGCTTGTAGATGCTCTAAGTCACAGGCATACACCAAAGTCTTTCTAGTCTTTGGGCATCGACAATTACCAAAACTGGGGCATGAATGGCTAGGCCTAAAAACCATTAGCCTGGTAAGCCCAATGAGGATTTCTTCTAGTGAGTTGGAAATGCATGAAATTGCCTTCCTTACAAATTTGTGTATCAAGAAAGTACAGTTTTATACCTACCATAAATGTAGATGTTTGAGTGCTAATACAGCTGCAGTCATAACAAATGGGGTTTTCCTGCCATCAGGCGGACCCTCGGTTGGCCGAATTCCAAAGTCTAGGTCCGGCGTCGGATGTCGTCGCTTCTTCCCTGACGTCAGTGCGACAGGGGTATAAAAGAACCAGCCAACGCCATTTTCTTCAGTTTTTCTTGCCCCATATGTCAGGTGCCCCCAGAAGCAAGGCAATACATAAATTTATGTAATAACGCAATGCAATATAATCAAAAGACAGTAGATGCAAGCAAATACACCATAAAATAATTCCCCAATCAGGTTGTATGAGTAGGTGTTAGCCATCAGGCCTGTCCCAAGAGGGGAAGGAGGGAGGGAAACCTGGACTGCAGCTGTATTAGCACTCAAACATCTACATTTATGGTAGGTACAAAACTGTACTATGTTCATCGTGCATACAGCTGCAGTCATAACAGATGGGTAGAATCCCAAAGCTAAAAAAGGGGTGGTAGGCACTAGGTGGAACTAGGAGGAGCCAGGATGCCCTGCAAGACTGCAGTGGCAAAGCCTGCTCTAGATTTGGAGTATAATGGTAGGTGATAGTGCTTGGAGAAGGTATGTACAGAACTCCAAGTGGCTGCTTCCAAAATATCTTTGGTAGGAACCCCCCTGAGGAAAGCAGCAGAGATAGCTGTGGCCCTTGTGGAGTGAGATCTGATGCCTGCAGGTACAGTTTTACCATGAAGAGAGTAACAAAAGCGTATGCAGTGTGCTATCCATTTTGAAATTGTCTGTTTGGAAATAGGCTTCCCTTGAGCTCCTGTAGCATAGGACACAAAAAGTTGCTCTGATTTTCTGAAAGGCTTTATTCTGTCCAAATAATAATGCAGCTGTCTGTGAATGTCCAAGGAATGTAATAGTCTCTCCCCTTTGTTTTGAGGATTAGGGTAAAAGGTAGGTAAGTGGATAGCCTGATTCAAGGCTACCCTGGATACTACCTTTGGCATAAAGGACGGATTGGTTCATAAGGAAACTCTGTCCTGATGGAAAATGATGAAAGGCTGCACAGCCATGAGGGCTTGTAATTCTGAAACCCTGCAAGCTGAGGTGATAGCCAGCAGGAAGGCTGTTTTCCCTGACAAATATTGCAGTTCTGTTGAAGCAGCTGGCTCAAAAGGAGGCAAGGTTAGTTTTTCTAGAATGAAATTGAGGTCCCAAGCAGGTATTGGCTGTTTCCTTGGGGGTTTTATATTCTTAGCCCCTCTGAGGAACTGTCTTAAGAGAGGGTGAGAGAATAAAGGAGGATCAGTGTTGTATTCTGCAGAAATGGCTGAGGCATGGATTTTGATGGAGGAGAATGAAAGTCCGCTGCTTAGTATCTCAGCTAGGTACTGTAATATTTGAGGTAAATTCAGTATTTCAGGATTCTGACCCTTTTTCTCACTCCAGGCACAAAACCGTTTCCATTTTGCAGAGTAGGCTTTTCTAGTAGAGGGCCTTCTGGCCTCCAAAATGACATCCTGCACCTCCTTGGAGAGTAGGGTCTGTTGTGAATTTAAGGAATTTTCCATGTGGCTAGATTGAGTGTTTTCAGCTGGCTGTGAAGGGTTTTGAAGTTGTGCTGAGTCAGTAGAAGAAGCATTAGAGGCAGGATCCATGATGGAGAATGTGTCAGGCTTCTCAGGAGTGGGTACCAGTGTTGTCTTGGCCAGTCTGGAGCAATGAGAATCATCTTTGGTCTGTCTGCTCTGGTTTTTAATAAAACATTGGGCAGCAGAGGAAGAGGTGGAAAGGCATAAACTGTCATTGTTGTACAACTGAAAGAGTGCATCCACTTTCCAGGCCGTGGGTGAAAGGTCCTTGAGCAGAATTTTGCCAACTGGTGATTTCTGTGGGAGGCAAAGAGATCTATGTCTGGCCTGCCCCATGCTTGAATTATCTTTGTAAACACTTGAGGATGCAACTTCCATTCGTGTGGATCTGTCATATTTCTGCTTAGGTTGTCTGCCAGCGTGTTTTCCTTGCCTGGCAGGTACTGTGCTTGAAGTTCAATTTGAAATTCCAGAGCCATGTTCCAAAGAGACATGGCTAGCCTGCATAGGGGGTATGAATGGGTTCCTCCATGTTTGTTTATGTACCACATTACTGTGGTGTTGTCTGTCCTTATCAATAGCTGACCTGGATGCAGTAGGTCTTTGAAAGCTATAATAGCATTTATTATTGCCAGCATTTCCTTTTGATTGATGTGTAGGTGCTTTTCTTTTTGGGACCATTTGCCCTGAATGCACCAATCTGTCATGTGTGCCCCCCAGGCGTAGTCCAAGGCGTCTGTTGTGATGGCTTGATTTGCTTGAGGCTTGCAGAATGGGAGACCTGTGTTTCTTTGGCATGCTTGAGCCCACCACAGAAGTTCCTTTTAAAAACATGGAATCAGTGGTATTATTGTTTCCAAACTGTGGCTGTGTTGAGACCATAGGTTTTTTAGGTACCATTGAAGTTTTCTCATATGCAGCTTTGCACATGGGATTAGTAGGATGCAAGATGCCATGAATCCCAGAGCCTGCAGGATTTTCCTTGCAGTCAGCCTGGTGAAAGTTGCCAGTTTTCTGAAGTATTGAGTTAGTTGCCCTTGTTTCTCTGGTGTGAGGTAGGCCATCTGGGTGTCTGTATCCAAGCTGGCACCCAGGAAAATTATTGTTTGAGAGGGTATTAGCCTTGATTTCTTTTTGTTGACTCTGTATCCCAGAGAATTCAACAACATTATTACAAATGCCAGATGTTTCAGAAGTATGTGCTTGCTGTCCACTTGGATCAGGCAGTCGTCCAGATATGGGTATATTTATATACATTGAAGTCTGCAGTAGGCAATTATTGATGCCAGACATTTCTTGAACACTCTGTGTGCAGTAGATAAGCCAAAGGGCAATGCAGAGAATTGATAATGGGTTGAACCTGCAAGAAATCTGAGGTATCTTCTGCAATCTTGTCTGATTGGGACATGCAGGTATGCCTCCTTGAGGTCCAAAGTTACCAGCCAAGACTCCTTGCCCAGCATGGGAAGAAGCTGCTGTAATGTGAGCATCATGAATTTTGGCACAAGTAAAAATGTGTTTAGGATGGAAAGGTCCAAAATAGGTCTCCAATCTTTTCCCTTCCTTGGTACCAGGAATAGTCTGGAATAAAAACCTAGACCCTGTTCTTGTGTAGGTACCTCTTGAATAGCTTTCATGTCCATGAGATCTGAAATTTGTTTTTGAGCCTCTGCCCTTTGATTGTGTGGCAGGTTTGGCATGCCTCTCATTTTTGGAAGGGTGTGAAAATGAAATCTGTAGCCTCTGTCTATAATGTCCAGGATCCATTTGTCTTTTGTGATGATATGCCAATTTTTCAAAAATAATGCCAGTTTTCTGCCTAAAGGTGCTGCCATTTGAGCCTTGCTTGGTATGCAAAGGGGAAAGTCATTGGTTCTGCTTTCTGAATGGCTGTGAACTATCCTCACCACCTCTTTGTGTAGGTGCTTGCCATTGTCTGCCTCTAAACGATCCTTGAGATTGTCCTCTGCCCCTCGGGCACCTGTATCTACCTCTTTGGGGTCTGTCCGTGGCTGGAAAAGACCAATTTTTGGAAGGCCAATTTCTACTGAAACGTGGAGGTTGTACCTGTAGGAAATCTTTCACTGTTTGCATTGATTTTGCCTTTTCCTCCATTTTCTTTAATACCTCCTCAGCTTTAACAACGAACAAAACATCTTTTTGTAGAGGGCAATCTAGTAATTTAGCTTTGACATGATCTGGTAAGGTTTTCTCTTTGAGCCAGGCATGTCTATGTATGACTGATCCTGTAACAGCAGCTCTACATGAGGCCTCTAAAGCATCAAAACCACATTGCAAGGTATGTCTACCCACTTGTTCTGCACTATGTATCAAATCCTACAACTCCTTCAAGTCTGGTTGTTCAGGTTGTGACATTTTGCTTCTCAACTGTGATAACAGAAACTGTTGGTACTTTAACATATGGAACTGACAGTTTAATGCTCTCGTGGTTAAGGTGGCTGAGGTGTATACCTTTTCCCCCACCTTTCTAAAGCTCTGGAATCTCTCTCTGAAGGTAATGGATTTTTAGCAGTGGAGGCCTTAATTCCCTTGGGACCCTGTGAAATAGTTTCTGGGTCAGCCGCATGGCTTTTGTATAGGAATTGGTGTGAGTCAGGAACCCAGTAGTACCTGTCTGGCTTGACTGGAGCTGGAGGTAAAGAATCTGGGTTAAGGCATGCCTCTGAATACACATCATCTAGAATGTCTAAGAGAGGCGGTATAGCCAGAGGCCTGTGCTGAGGAAGCAAAAGGAAATCCCTAAGCCTTTTCTTGGAGTCTGAGTACTCTTGGCCTTCCCAGTGGAAGTGTTCCCTCAAGGTATGTAAGGTTTCCCCAAAAGAATAATCCTCAGGGGGGGGGAGACAGAGGGAATGGACTCCTCTGCATCAGAATCTTCAAAAGGGGAGTAAGAATGTTCCAGGTCTTCAGAATGTTCTGAAATAATGGAGGCCTGGTCCGAGGAGGGGGATTCTTCCTCCACTCTGGGCCTTTTGTCCGGGGGGGAGTTGGGAACCCCTGATAAGAGTAATCAAATCCTCAGCCATTTTGAGCATCTGTTTTTTTAGGCATGGGGCTTTGAGAAGGGCCCTGTGGAGCCTGTCTTTTAGTATGCATGGCTGATTTACACTTAGTGAAAGCCTTGATGGAAAAAGAAGAGGAAGGCCTGTAGACACCTTGAGAGGTGGCAGGTCTGTCTAAACTCTGAGTTTCACTGCCAAGGGTGCCTTTGGTATCTGTAGTCGGGGTATGGGCCGAAGAGCCTGCGACCTTGAGCACAGAAGACACCGCCAATGAAGTGTCGTCGGTAGTCATGGGCTGCGTAGGCGCCTCACTGAGAACCGGACCACAAAA